>NC_082383.1:15793563-15921063 GCF_031168955.1 Gadus macrocephalus | reverse complement strand
GAGAGAAAGGGAGGGAGAGGGAGAGGGGGAGGGAGAGAGAGAGAGAGGGGGAGAGGGAGAGAGAGAGGGAGGGAGAGGGGGAGAGAGAGAGAGAGAGAGAGGGGGAGAGAGAGGGAGAGGGGGAGAGAGAGAGGGGGAGGGAGAGAGAGAGGGGAGGGAGAGAGAGAGAGAGAGAGAGGGGGAGGGAGAGAGAGAGGGGGCTATAGAGAGAGAGAGAATGTAATACTGTAGTTGAGCCCCCCGTTTATTTCAAAAGAGGGCTCTGACTATAAAGACTGTGAAGGCATGAACAAAGGAAACGCACGTTTCCAAGACGCGCCGTCCCTTTAAATCGTACACCACGTGTCTACAAAATGCTGTAGAAACAAACTAGTTTGGACCTAGGTAGCAATGGCCAAACGCACTGTATTCGATCTCTATAAGAAGTATGAGATTCCTGCAAGTTTGTCCCCACAGCGGGTTAGCGAAGCACTCAAAACAGATGGGTTAAAAACTGCGCATGTGTGCCTCTACGGCTGCGTTATATACTATACAAACTTTTCAATGGACCGGGCCTGGAGGAATCAAACCCATTCAAACTCCACAGCAAACAAAGCTACGCCACCGGTTTTATGCAAGTAAGCTAGATTAACGTTAATATTTGACCTTTTTTACCCCACCGTAAGGGTTCAAACGTTTTCTGGTCGGTTATAAATATCTTTTGTACAGGCTTAACCTCCGTACATTCTTCACACAACACAAAAACCACAGGTATTGTTTCTCCCACGCGGTACAAACATTAGAATCTAGACGGGATCGGATAATGTCTATCTACGAAACCATATAAAATACACTCCTAGCCCATTGCTCCGTGAGTTCGTTATTTAATTTCAATCTGTTAGCGTATCCGAGGCCGTTTATCTAACCGGCTGTATGAATTTAAACCCGGGCCAAGACCACGGAACCTCGAGACCAGACGGAGGCAGTAACAAGCTCTTCACCTAAACGTTTCTATAACTAATTCTATTGCAGATTCAATCTTTAAGACAATGGGCTCTGCTTACCTCATTCTTGAATGGCCTGTGAAGAGCTTGTTATGCGTCTCGGTGGTTGGTGGTTCGAGTCTTGGTCCTTAGAACTTCCAAGAACGTCGGGGTCACCAATTATTACGTATTTCTTCAAGGAAAGGTTCAAAATCCAAAGGATAGCTTTTAACAGTTACTTTATTTGGTAAAGTATTTCGGTATGGTAAACTATGACTATGAAGCAAAAGGAGATTGAAGATGTATTCTAAACACGTGCTGAGCGACTCCCAGCTGACCAACTTATTTAACCCTATCCGTATGGGCTGCCGAGAGTTTCTGAAGTCAATGTGGGTCTGTAGGCTGTTATGATCTGATCAGCGCGGTCCGGAAGTAGTGGGGGGGAGCCGATGTGAGATAATCTTCGGTATTTTCTCGCCTGGTCTGTGATGCTGCCTTCTGTGGCTAAAGTATTTATTACAGTCTTCGGTAGGGTCTTGCTCCCCTTGTGGCTATGTATGGTATTTACGGCTTATATGTTTGGTCCTGCATCATTGGAGCTATGTGTAGGTAGCTTAGATTCTTAAAATACGTAACAGGTTAGAGTCCCCAACTATGTCTTAAGGGGGTTAGGGTCCCTCGGGTGGGATTAGAGTCCCCACCTATGTCTTAAGGGGGGTTAGAGTCCCCTTCTTTGTTTGTGTATTAAATAATTCTATGTGGTAAGAAGGTTAGAGTCCTTTATCAGGGTTAGAGTCCCTTTGCAGAGGAAACGGTGCCTAGGGCATGAGTGACACACAGAGAGAATAAGATAAACTAGGCTTGTTGCGTGGTGAAAGAACACCCTCGAGGCCTAAGGCTCGCCGCCCTTGATAAGTGAATCTGAGGCGCCCGAAGAAGCACAACGATTTCTTGGCCATATATTCATTGCATATGCGGGGACTGACGGACAGACACCTGAACTGACGCAGACTAGGGATAGCAGAGACCTCTCACCCCCACCTTCACGACCAGAGAGCAAGTGCGTGTGTACGGAGTCGAGAACGAGAGTCGGCGTGGGTGGAAGAATAGGAGAGCATGGGTGAAAGAGAGAGACAGAGAGACAGTGTGTATGCGCGTGAGAGTGAGAGAAAGGCTGTGAGCGACTCCGTGTGTGCGCGTGTACGCAAGAGGTGATGTTTCTGTGTGTGTAAGAGGCTGTGAGAGACAGAATGAAAAGTCTGTTGATATGTTTCTGTGTGCATCTGCGAGAGACAGAATGAGAGGTCCGTTGATATGTTTCTGTGTGCATCTGCGAGAGACAGAATGAAAAGTCTGTTGATATGTTTCTGTGTGCATCTGCGAGAGACAGAATGAGAGGTCCGTTGATATGTTTCTGTGTGCATCTGCGAGAGACGGAATGAAAAGTCCGTTGTTATGTTTCTGTGTGCATCTGCGAGAGACAGAATGAGAGGTCCGTTGATATGTTTGTGTGTGTCTGCGGGAGACAGAATGAGAAGTCTGTTGATATGTTTCTGTGTGCGTCTGCGGGAGACAGAATGAGAAGTCTGTTGATATGTTTCTGTGTGCGTCTGCGAGAGACAGAATGAAAAGTCTGTCGATATGTTTCTGTGTGTGCGTCTGCGGGAGACAGAATGAGAGAAGTCTGTTGATATGTCTCTGTGTGCGTTTAGAGGAGACAGAGTGAGAAAGGCTGTGTGCGTCTCTGTGCGCGTGTACGCAAGAGGTGATGTTTCTGTGTGTGCGTTTAGAGGAGACAGAGTGAGAAAGGTCTGTTTAGGTGTGTGTGTGAGAAGGAGCGAGAGAGATAGACAAGGAGAGCTAAAGTCGGAGGACGATCGAGAGGGACCATTTTCCCTCTAGACAGTTGGAGGTAGCGATAGAGTGAGTGTTTTTCTAACAATGAACGGTTGTTTCAGGACCTCGAGAAGGGGCTCTGTATGGTTTTCAGGCCCAGAGTGTAATCCCCTTTCCCATATGTGTAGTCCTCCCATTTGAGGTCCCCGTCCACCATATTTGAAGTCCTCTACTCCACCTCATGTTGTAGTTCCCCTCCCTAAAATTGTATGGAAGTTAGAACCTGTGAGGGTGTTTTGGTTCGGCCTGACGAGGCCTGTACCAATTTCGGTGGTCAGCTTCTAGTTTTGTGTATATAGAAATTTGGAAAGGGGGAGCAGTATTAAGTTATATATAATAAAGTGAAAAGTTATTTGTGAATGAAGGGACAGAAGGATCTTTTTGTGTGTGAGAGATAGTTATTAGGCCTTGTTCCATGATGGAGAGTTGAGGATGTTGCATTCCAGGCTTATCTGTTAACGGTCCTAGCTGCTGCTTGACCCTAAGGGGAGCAAGGAAGGGTGAGAGAGAGAGAACACATTTCCCCCCCCATTTGTCGAGCTACACCATTCAGGCAGTACAGAGAGACACACTAACACACAGTACAGAGAAAGGAAATAGAGTGCGTTCAACTGAAAGCGTGTGGTGGCCATACGCCATAAAATACCACATATCCAAGGAATGCAGGTAGAGCTCTGTTGAGTTTTCAGGCTTTGATAAATTTGTAGTTCCCTGTCTGCCATGTTTGAAGTTCCTTGTAGTCTCTGTCCATAGGTTTCACCTGAACAACCCCTCTGCTGGCCGAGAAAAGGAACTACCCATGGTTTCTCTCACACCCAGCCCCCAGAGCACACTCGCTTTCAAGGTGTTATGGCCGCACCCAACGTGGGAGGGAGACACGCAGAGAGAGAGAGAAGCCACATTCCACCCTTATCTGTTGTCTTGCACCAAACAGCACCCCGTACTGAGGAGGGAGAGAGAGCGTGTTCTCCCGAAGGAGGGAGAGAGTCACAGGGAGACACGCAGCGGATATTCACATTATGGCTAATTTGTTTTTCTTTAAGTTTAGTTTTAGTTTTGTTTTTTATTCAGGATGATGAAAATCCTGACACAGTTACCATTCAGGATGAAGAACATCAAAGTTCATGAGGAGGTTATAAGGACAATAACGTTGATACTTTAATAGGACAACAGTGATGATAATCTAATGCAATTGGACTAAAGAAGGTGTTGCTATTAACTAAGTGATTCATATTATTTTCACACAGGAAAGAATAATTGAATAAATATGGATATGATAAAGAAGGAGAATAATAATAAAATAAAATAAAGTAATCTTGATAAACTGTACAAGTAGGACTACACCTATTAAAATATGGGGTGTATCTCTTTGGTCAAGGATGACAGGTGGATTGAAGCCACATCTGCTGGGAAGGGGTCCTACATGCTATGTTGTCAATTTGGATTCGGAAGTAGTGGGTTTACCTTTCAAATGCCACTACTGCTGCTGCAATAATTTTAACTCTGATAAATTACCTTTTGTTTTATAATTTCCCTGCATCCCTCCACTTTGCGATCTATACCACCATATAGGTGGGGATTGATTGTATCCCAGGTATGGCATCCTGCAGCGAGCCAGTATGGAAGGCTGGTTAGCCAACGACGGGTAAGATCCCACCTTGACACCCGGGACGACCTAAGGCAGGCACAGTCACGATTACTTGGCAGAGTCGCTGTGGACACTGGCTTACTTGATCATGAAGTCACGAGCTGCAACAATCATAGGAAGTGCCGGGTGGGGTGTAGGGTGGAGGAGGAACAGGAGTCAGATATGTCAGCTCTGGCAGCAGAGGTGGTCTTGGAACGGGGCATGTCGCGTTTTATTTTATTTTACCTTTGTGGTATAGAAGGCCACTAACGCATGTACGTTTTTCGGTTTAGTGCATGACTTTGGAACAGCGTGGTCTCCGGCGGCTGATGGTAAACCCACCCATATTGGGCTTTGGTTTTGGACATACTGGTTTCGATTTCCCTTCCCAAAAGATTGGTTTTAGTTTGCTGATGGTTAAGGTTAGACGTTTCGACGTTGGTTGCACCAACGGCGTTCTTAGATTTGCTTATCATTTAATGTGCATGGTTTTGACCATTGCCCAAGGGGGGAGGTATTGAGGAGAATTTTAAAAAAAAAATATATATATATATATATATATATATATAAAAAAATAATAATAATAATAATAATTAGAAAACAAGGTTTTTCTTCACCATACTTGCAAACAATGATTGACATCCAGCTAAATGAGTGTGAAACACAGTGTTCAACAGATGGGTGGAAGCAGTCCCATCAAAAGACCCAAGTGCGGCTACAGTAATCAAGTTTCGGACTAGAGAAGTCATGACTAGGTTTGGAATTCCGTCAGAAATAAGCTCAGACGGAGCGTTTATTCAGAGAACACTCAAACATGTGATTCAACATTTGCATGTCAAATAAAGACTAGATTACGCCCCAATCCTCAACCACAAGGTATGGTGGAAAGAGTGAATGGGACGCTCAAGACAAAAAATTAACAACATTTGTGCAAGCACTAAATTGAACTAATGCACTACGACTGACACTAATGAGTTATCGCATGAAAACTAACAGAACGACGCATCTAACCCCGCATGAAATGCTTAAGGGTCGACCCATGCATTCACCTAACATTCAAGGGTCCCAAAAGGGACTTCCATTAGAGTAATTAGAAATAGAATTAAGGAAAATATGTTTGAACATCTAACTGTTGCACATAAGTTTGTAATTCCAGCAAGAGAAACACGAAGTTCCAGGGCCAGAGGAGGAGCCAGATGCAGACACGCCCGGAGCTGACCAACCACCCAAGGATGATGCAATCAGATTTCGCACCGGATGGGTCGGTGGCCAGGGTGCTGGCAGGGTTACAGTCCCTCAGATTAGATTTGGCAGAGAGCTCCGGCATTAATGACCCCTTCACAGGATGGATGGAGAGCCCAATGAGCGATGGGCGCTACAGGTGCAGCAGGTGCCATCCAAGCTTACCTGGGGATCGAGTATACACCGGAGAGTTTGGACGCGGGACCACCAGAGGGGCCCGACCTGATCCGGCTGGAGAACATGGTGGGCTGCCCCATTCCCGTCCCCGCCAACGGCACCACCCCCCTCCCACCTGATGCACCCACGTCGCCCGGACCAGGGATCTGCGTTCCGGTACCAGGGGCTGCGGCCCGTTCCCTTAAGGCTTGAGGGCGCCCCTGGCTGTATTCGCTTCTGTACGCTTCACTGTTTTTAGCCGCTCCCATATCTATGCCCGCGTCTACGCAACCGACGCCGGGAACGCAAATGTTGTTGTTTATATCGCTGTCCCACTAGATGGAGCTCGGGGATACACACGGGCGAGATTCCAGGGGCCTTGATTGCCCGTTTATCAGATGAGGTCCTGAGCGCAGTTGAATAAAAGGGTCTAATGCTCAGGTGGCGCCTTGCGACCACCTGCCCGTGATGACGCTCAGGACTATTCCGTGGTTTCAGTTGTTCCCGTGCCCCGGGCCTACCCTGAATACCCCATGCGTGTGATTGCTTATTGTTACACGACCAGTTAACTCCTCCTCACATCCTTAGTGTGTGGTCATCTAGGGATGGGTTGAGGGGGATTGCCATTCGTTGTTTACCTCATATCTTTCTGATATTATTATTATTATTTAGGGACACGTTTCATGGTTACATTTCTTTCCTGTGATTGTTATTGTGTAGTGTTTGTGTGATTGTTGCATTTTGTTTATATCATTATTGTTTACTGTTAGTTTTGTTGTTGCATTTTGTTGTTGTTGTTATGGTTTGGTGATGGTTTTGTTGTGTATCATCTGCTGCCAGTATTGTTGGTATTGTCTGCTCGCGATGTAAGGCCGGGGTGGATGCCACCCCCTAGGTGGGGTGTGTATGGCATACCCATGTCTGAAGCATGGGTAGCGTTTCTCCCACGTGGTTCCCCATACACCCGGTCCAGCGAGTTGTTTTAGTCCCATGCTCATGGTTGTTTGTTTTTATGATCATTTTGCCTTCTTTTGTTATTTCTAATGGTGTTATAATGGTAGTCCCGCGCTGGAGTCCTATCCCTCGTACCCCTAATGAGTAAAAGTCGTCTTGCGACGACTTGAGGGGGATATGTTGGGAAAAATAACCTGATGAGCACATCACATGGCAGGCACATTAATATATAGTCGACTCTTGCTCTAAACCCAACGAACACATAACACAAACATGATAATATAGTCAGGTCAAGGCCAGAGCCGAAGGCCCCATTTCCCAGGCAAATAGTAAACACTCAGACAACACACCAGTCATCCTCAAGAACGGGAGAGCCACATTAATTTATCACACAGGAGACACCTCGAAGCTCTCCCCCACTAGAAGGAACACATGCAGATACTAGGGGCCTCAGAGCCACATTAAATTATCACACACGAGACACTTCGGGGGGCACTCCCCCGCTTTAATTTATCACACCGGAGACACGAGGAACTCTCCCCGTTAGGAGAAGACCCAGGGCCTGGGAGCCAAGGGGCAGCAAAAACACACAGAACCGCACACACCTCAAACGCACACACCTCATCGAGAGGAGGATACAGCATAAGACTGCATCACACAGGGACTCTTCTTCTTCTTCTGAAGCAGACCTTCCACGGAGGCGAAGCTCCGGACGAACCATCAGCGCTGATTAGGGACTTAGACATATTCGATTTCTCACGCTTTATGACTCTGTATAACCGTTGCCACTTTACTTAATAAATCCAAGGTCCTCGTGCCGATAGACTTTATTACCTCTCCGTCTCATTTTATCTGGTCCAGTAGCTAGACAGACCGTTTTTCCCCTCACTATTAAAGTGCTGACACCTCTGGAGGACCCTGTACCTGGAGCTGAAAATACCTGTCCAACCCATCTCTGTCTTAACTTAACAGCTTCTGCATTCTTTAAATGTGTCTCCTGTAACATTGCCACATCACTTTCCAGGGATTTCAAATGAGTTATTCTTTTATATCTCTTTGTTCTATTAGAAATCCCTTTTACATTCCAGCTCAATAGTTTAATAGTAGTCATAGTAACCTTTTCCACATTGAGTTACAAAACCCATGAATTTGCTGACAGGAGAAAGCAAATAAGAAGAAATTAAGGTACAAAAATATGCCTTGGAATTATAAATGTTCTGCACACACATAGAGGGGGGATAGGCACTCAACACACAAAAGACAACATCAAGATTCCAAAAAGGCAAATATAGACATAACAAAAAGGAGAACGAATCAAAGTCCATTTCCTTTCCGTGAACTAATATAAAAGGCACAGCTGACCTTGCTGCAGTGATCAGACCTTCACCTTACACAAAATAATAATTATGAAAATAGCTCCAAATAACAAGAACGGTGCGTCTCCGGCATCATTACACACGGAAATTCTCATGACGCGCGCTCGCGGTCAAACCGGAACGCTCTCGTCACAGCAATAAGCCGTACAATAAATAATGTGGCTTTCGAGCAGATAGAGAGAGAATTGTATTTACAGGCTGACTGCTGAAAGTGGTATTCACAGATACAACTATACATTGCTGCTTTAATCATACCTCGTCTCTCCACGAACGTCTCTCTCTTCTGCTCCTCAGATCGTTGGCTGCGTCTGTTGGGTTATTGTAGATGTGTTTATTCCCTTCGATGGTGACTATCAGTCTTGCAGGATACAACATGCCATTCGTAGGCCTGTGCCTTGCAGCTTCTTCTTGATGTCAGCAAAGTTGGCACGCTGCTTCTTGATATCCACAGGTAGATCCTGAAAAGCGTGGAGACGCTTTCCTCTCCAGCTCAGCTCCTTCTTATTTCCCGCAGCTTTTAGAATAGCTTGTCTGTCGTTCCACCTCAGCATCCGCATAAGGTAAGGGCGAGGAGGTTCGGTTGGTCCCGGGCGGGGACGGAGACTTCGATGATGCCTTTCGACTCCTGGGACCATGTCATCAACTTTTAAATCCAAAATATATCTCAAAATGCCCTCGATCATCTTGTTTGGGTCGCCAGCTTCTGCCCCCTCCTCTAGGCCCACCAACACTATGTTGTTTATTTTGCTGTGGCCTTCGAATGTGGTTAATTTATAACCACAGAAGTGGATTTATTTTTAATAAATCCACTTCTTTCGTCAGTTCATTCAGAGTTGTATTGTCTCCGGCAATCTGATCCTCTAGAGCGCCGATGCGCTTTTCCGCGTTAATTACTCTGTGTAATGTGGCCCGTGTTTATTTTTTAAGTCCATTGATCGATTCGTTCAGTTCATCAAAGCTTTGTTTGAACACTTCTTTAAAGCCAGAGACCTCCGTGATCAGGTGTACAGCCCAGTCCGGTGTTTCTTTGTCTGCCATGATTTGTTTGGTGGCTCGCCAGTTGGTCTCCCGCTGTTTTTCTGATTGCCTGGTCTCTTTGCGCTTACCAACACCTGACATCAACGCATCCTTATCTTAGGCATCTTTTCCATTATTTTGAATTATGTTTGACAAATATTTAGAGCAAAAACAAAGGTGTAAAGGTCTGTCACCTGCAGAGGAAGTTACCGTGCCATGCCTTGTAGTCACGTGACCTCCATGAAGGAGGTCACGTGATTGATTGATTTTATTTGACAATTTTTGACACAAAAATATGAAACAACAACCTGTGCCATACATTATATCAATAAAGATAGTCAAGGATAACACAATAAAGCCCCAAGGCTTATTTCCATTGTGGTACTTGAAGAATTGGGGACCCTCCACCTCCCCCGATCCCTGAGCAGCGTCGGATGCCCCCGCCTCGGCGCAGAACACAGCACACGACTTACATGTCCCTACCTGTCGTGTCCGCATCCCCATAGTCCCCCTAATAGCCTGCGGAAACCCCGCCCAATCCAACCCAAGAATCAGGGGATGCGTGAGGCTCGAACTAACCGCCGCCTCGACCCTATATTTTCATCCCCCACAACGAATTTCGATAGGGACCAAAGGACACTCGTGCACATCCCTGTGTATACACCTCACCTAAACGCTCGACGCCTCCACCAATGCCTAGGACCGCACCAGGCGCTGGTGGATCATGGGCTGCATGCAGCCCGAGTCCAAAAGCACCTGGGGCCTCATGTACTAAGGTTGCGTACGCACAAAAACGTGGCGTACGTCCTTTTCCACGCTCACGTTCAGATGTACAAAACGTGAAATGACCGTAAAAATGTGCGGTCCCCACGCCAGCTCCAGAGCTGTCGTACGCACGTTTCTACAGATATTGTTCCTTTGGCGACACTTAGAGGTGACGCTGGGAAACTGGGAAAAAAGGTGAAAACAATGACTCATCAGAGTGATTTGCACATCAGAGACACACTAATGAACAATTAACACACCTTGCAATTATATGGGTGGCTATAAAAGCATGCGCAATGGATGAAGAAAATTGTTTTAAAAATGGCTGCGTTAGCGTTGTTAGAGGACATCGCAAATGGTCAAATCCGAAGGGAACGTATATTTAGGGAACGCGAGGACTTACTCGCAAATGATGATGATTGGCTCATGAGCCGATTTCGTTTCCCCAGGCCAGTATTACTGGAGCTGTGCGCAGAGCTGCGGCCGGCCCTAGAGCGCCACACAGTCAGGAGCCAGGGGTTGTCCGTGCCCACACAGGTGCTGGGGTTCCACGCTGGGGTTCCTGGCAACAGGGGCCTTCCAGCGGGAGCTGGCCGATCGGTCAGAGTGTGCCAGTCCCCCTGAGCCGAGCCATGCCAGCTGTGTGGGACGGAATCATCCGAATGTCATCCAGGTACATCAAATTCCCATACAATGCTGTTGAACAGGCCCACATTAAAGCGCAATTTGCAGCAACAGCCGGTTCCCCTAATGTAATCGGAGCTGTTGACTGCACACATATTGCCATTAAAGAGCCATCACAGGATGAATTTGTTTACGTCAACAGGAAACACTTTCATTCTATCAATGTCCAAGTCATATGTGATGCGCAAATGCAGCTTCTTAACATCGTGGCAAGGTGGCCTGGTTCAACGCACGATTCATTCATTCTGACCAACAGCATGGTTGGGAACAGGCTGGAGGCTGGCACTGTGCGCGATGGGTGGCTTCTGGGTGTGTAAATGCTTTATTCGTGTAATTGTCCCGTATGTATAAACCAGCGTAATGCACATCTAGGGCTTGTGCACATCCAAATATCATGTTTCTCTGACGTGTTCAGTATTCACGTCAGTAAAAGCGGGCGTAAAGTTAGAAATGTCGCCCGCGGTGCACTTCTGCATTCATTCATTGTGTGGTTTTTACGTTGTTGTCGTGGAAATATCTATCATAACTATAAATATACAATCACATACAAATTATATTAACCTTGTTTATATAATCATTACATTCGAAGGAACTGTATACATTCTCCCTGTAACTTAAGTTAATTTGTATTCAAGTTCCCACTGGAGCCAGTAAGTCTGGTTTTGTGACCAGGCCAATCGACTGACTCCTTTGTTGTGTAAACTCATTTAGAACCAAACCTGTAGACATGTCCAATACCCACCCATTGTGTTACAAATTTTCTTGGCCTAAGGTCACTCCCACTTCCTTCCCACAATGTTAATGTTCCCTATAAGAATCTTGTGAATCTATTGTCTCATCGAATGTGTTCTTGGTAACTTTTGCTGCCAGTACTTTTCCCATGATCATGCCTTAAGATTAAATCAAATATTTCGCTGTCTGACGTGTCCGTGAGAGAACTTTCTCTTCATCAAATGGCGTTGTCGGCAGGATCCCAATATGAGATCATCAGACTGGTAAGTTATGTTTCTTTTAAATGACTATCTTGCCATTCTGACCCTCTGACGGGATCCGGAATTTGGAAAATAGATAAACACATGTGATTAGGATCTGACCTGGACCTTTGGAGGCGATTAGCACTAAAACAACTATTCAGCTAAAGAGGGGATAAGTGGACATAGTTGCCTGCCTTTGGTATGATGAAAGTAAACTAGTGGTTTATTTTATATAAGTGTTAAGATAACGCCCTCGGGAAGATCGATCTAAAAGCATGAGGTTTCATTTAAATTCTTATTTAGGCGGAGGCTCTGTCTGATATTTTTTGCTAAAATATCCAAGAATTAGGAATCCCTACGAATTGATAATCCGTACTACGTAGGCATCAATGATTGGCCAGTAGTAGACTGTTTGTTACTACGAATGGAAAGCTTGTGCCGTGCGAATCGTTAGCAAGATTTCGCTCTGCAGATTAACTCTTGTTATGTGACGAATGCAAGAATGTTGGCGGAGAACGTTTTGATTACTCTCAGTAAGGGTAACAACCCTCCAAAGAACTACATACATTACAAGAGTTACGTTGGTGTGTTACAAATGAATGTGCATCCCAAGTAGAACCCATTCAGTAAGCCCAGTAATAAAACAGTTTGGGACCCCACATACGGCCAACCAGTGAATGCATTTGCTTGGACCTCAGATGAATGGGTAATGTACGTCCCTCGGAAGTTATGCAATTCTGACCTCGGACCTTTGAACGTTTCTGTACTGACAGACCTTTCACTGGTATGATGAATAGATAGAGATCTATTTCAAATAGGGCTGATAATTGCACCCACGGGAAGAAATTATTTAATTTTGACCCGGACCTTTGCACCGTTTCTGCACTGACAGAAACGGTTCAAAGTTATGATGAATAGACAGAGATTCTACTTCAAATAGGGCTGATGATTGCACCCACGGGAAAACCAAGTAGGATGAATTGAGTGGCGTCATGTTGTTTGAACCTGAATGAAATGTACATAAAATAGAGGAGCCTCCCAACCTAAAGACACCAACGACGGCGAAAAATTTGATTTAACCACTGTTCAACTTTTCTTGTCATGTTACTAAACTTATTTTTTTTCAGAAAAGTGGACGAGTGGTAAAACTAAATATAATAGAAAAATAACGTCCGGCCTTTACGGACGCAAACAGTGCCAGCAGGTAAGTATGGCACTGAAACAACTGAGGGAATAGGCCCCCCTCGTTTGTGAAAAGAAAAAATATATAAAGAACATCGTTGTGTCTCATCCCAATTGTTATATTATGTATTTTTCGCGCCGTATTTCTATCCTTTCTTTCCATGCTTTGCTTTCATGTTGTCTACAACCTCTTGTAGACCCTTCTTCTTTCCACAGCGCTGGAGAAGCAGTTTTACGCCGTCCCGAAATTCTAAATGTATTTGAATGCGATTGTAATAGATTTACTGCGGAGTTGTATTAATATGATCTGAGAGATCGTATAGATTTTTTTTCAGATAAATAACAATGTCCAAGGAACGAATGCCCGAAAAACGTAGCAGTTCAGGACACTGATCGAGAGCCAGAGGACAATTCAACTCCACAAAAGTTTATTCTTCAAACAGGTTTGATTGATAAACCACGAGTGAGTACCCTGAAACTAACATAGAAATAAATAAATCGGGCTCCTTTGAGACATTGACTTTATTCTGATTTACAAATTTGTACAAAATATATTAATATCATTCAGTTAGATAACATTTCTTTGTTTCTTTATCAAACAGATCTGTGGTCTCCATTTACGTTGAGTTCCACATGTTTTAAAATTATTAAATAACATTAACATAGCCTACTTTTAGCATTAAAGAATTCATGACGTAAAACTATAACAAAAGTGATTGTATTTTGTTTCGTATCCCTATCTGTTGTATCAGCTGTGTGTGTATTCCTTTATTTGTATTAATTTGTTTGTGTTTTCTTTCCAAAAGAACGTCTGAATCCCACAATCATAAAGAGTAAAATGGACGCCCATTCATCAAAACGGGACGATAAGGTGACAATAACGGTATCTAAGCAAATTAAAAAAAGAGCGGACCTGGTAAGAACCCGCTATGGTAAAAAAAATAACGATCCTATAGTGCCACCAAGATCCCCCGCAGATATAGTCTTGAGAGAAGAAGGCTTATACTCGGTCTTTCCATTTACTTATGATGTGTACGAATGGACAGATGGCTGTTGGCCAATAGGTGGTTCTTTTGATTCTTGCAAACTACAAGAATTAAAAGAAACAATAACGTCTGGACCAGATCCGAATTGGGATTTTAATTACACACAGAATTGTTTAGATGCATGGATTCGCACGGCAAAACGACACCCAATACCGAAACCAGTTAAACAAGAAGTAACTCCAGAAATCGCGTCTAACATTTTCAAAATAACGATGCAAATCAACCCAGATTGGACAGAAGTGTATAGAACAGCTCTGTTGAACATAACAGCAACTAGTAATGCAGAACATGTTGATAAATTAATGACATAGAGTTAACAGCCGCAGAAGTAGACGCTATTAAAACAGCCCAAAACAACATAAAAGACAAAACCGCCCTCGCTACACCAGGCAACGCTTCTTCAACTGTCTTCCACCCCCACCGAAAATCCGAAAATCCAAAATGCTCCGTGCAGGTAGGACAAAACCATTTTGAATTTCTTGTCGATTCTGGTGCTAGTATTTTACAAGAAAGTAACCAAACATTGAAAACGGTTGGTATTGCTGGCATTGTGATGAGTGAAACAATATCAAAGCCGGTTCCTACTATTGTATCACATGTCCCATTGGAACAGAAGTTTTTAATCTCTCCCACCTCTCCTGTTACAGTTCACCCCAGAGTTTATCGCAGGTACCATCTAAACTATGGGCCATGCATAAAAATCATGCAGGATTTGTAACCTCTTCACCATCTCTTAAAGTTACATTAAAGTCAGATGCTACTTTGACTTGTACTCGACAATATCGTTTGTCCCCCGAAGCATTAGATAGAATTCAGCCGGTAATAACTTCTCTTTTATCTCAAGGTATTCTAAAGGAAACAACTACTAGTCCTTGTAACACACCCATATTGCCCCTCCCGAAGCCAGGGAGACCAGATGAATAGAGATTTGTACAAGATTTGAGAGCAGTCCACAATTGCGTTGTTCCTATCACACCCATAGCACCAGACACACATACAATACTGTCATCAATCCCTTCAGATTCCACACATTACACAGTAATTGATCTGTGCTAAGCGTTTTTCTCTATTCCAATACCATCTGACAGCCCTACCCATGGTTTTTATCATAGTGATATGATCATGTTAAAGTCACTTAACCCAAATGTTCTCCTCCCCAGATGGCAAGGACCAACCCAGGTGTTACTGACCACGAGGACTGCAGTCAAACTCCTGTGGGAGAAATTAACCATTACTTTTATATTAACTATGAGTATTATCAGGCCTATGTACATCAGGCATAAACATTAATGGTGGAAAAGTAGAGAAACCACCTCTGGACCCAGAGCAATGGCCTAATAAGGCGCCAAAGACTTTGGGGCCCAGGCTACGGACATCCTCCCATTATTTACATTAACTACAGGAGATGAGCACATACGTAAGGGAATGTTAGGCTAACTTTCCATACCATGTAAGTCCATTTTGAACATATACCAGGACGGTCGTATAACATGCATGACAGCTCGGTTGGGGTGGATAAGAGGGACGGGGATCGGAGCCCCAGTCAGTGTGTCTTTTGCAAAATCACATGCTCGGCTCTGTTGTACCTATTTTGTGGGTAACAATAAAGTCTTTGTCATTACTTTTTCCGGACTCCCCGATTTCTATTGCTCATAGCTAGTTGAAGTAAATTAGATAAGTCATTAACAAAAATTGCAACTACATATTGGCGTCACGAAGAACAGGACTGGAAAGAGACAGCCCAACTGCCGGGCTGCAAGGCGGGGCGCGGACGGATCACACAACCAAGCGCACAAAATTATTCTCGGTAAGTTTGGCTTACCACTAATTAAACGGTTGGTTGATCTGTTTTTGCCCCGTCTGAACGCTTGGTGAACGGGTAAAGTGTCTCTTCAGTCAAACGAACCTAAGTTAAAGAGGAGAGATAGAGAGACGGGAGCTCCGGGAGAGATTGACGTGTACACGCACATAGGCCATATACGCGTTCTGTGGTTCTAAATTACCAAGACGCTTTGTGGCTCCCTATTTTGATACGAGTTGTTGTTATTTGGTGTTTTGGTTAAATATACCTACTATAAAGTCCTGTAGCTGTATTCTAGAGGAACGAATTAGTGAGAAAGTTCCAATAGAAAGGTGGGTCCACAGTTCGAACGATTGCGTAACTGTTGGATTTCTGAGGTCTCGGCTCAAATTGGGTCCACAGTTCGAACGATTGCGTAACTGTTGGATTTCTGAGACCTCGGCTCAAGTTGGGTCCACAGTTCGAACGATTGCGTAACTGTTGGATTTCTGAGATCTCGGCTCAAATTGGGTCCACAGTTCGAACGATTGCGTAACTGTTGGATTTCTGAGATCTCGGCTCAAGTTGGGTCCACAGTTCGAACGATTGCGTAACTGTTGGATTTCTGAGATCTCGGCTCAAGTTGGGTCCACAGTTCGAACGATTGCGTAACTGTTGTAACTGCTGAAATAGTTAATTTATAATTCTGATCTTGGCACTGTGAAGCGATAGGTACTTGTTTGAAATTTTGGTTGGTTGATTATCCATCCGACCGGTCATGTTTTAATTAAAAGGCCAGTTTCTATGCTCGGTCAACCTTTTATTTGTAATTAATTACAAACAATTCGGACATTTTTCAATACAATATAAAGAAATTGTATGAATCGTCTTATTGTCTGTATTTAAATCGTGTTAGGATTAAATTACTTCGGAGATTTTTACGACCCGGTTTATTTTTTGTTGATTCTGTCATAAATAAATTAGGCGGACAGAGAATAGTTAATTTGTTTGAAGTAATTGATAATCATAAATAGTTAGAACGATAGAGAATAGTACATTTGTTGAAGTACTGAATAAATGTGGAAATCTTCTTTGACTTAAACATTAACGCTCTGAGTCTAACTGCACGTGCACGAGCAAAACTCACGGGACGAGCAGGAGCCTGCAGGCCAGGTTTAAAAATAGATTACAGTGAAAGGTTGGGGCCACATTCCAATCGTCGGGAGGGAGAAGAGCGCTTGGGAAGAGTTCACATTTGTAGCTTAGAGATAATAAAGTATTTTTTACTAACCATTAGAATAAACTCAAATAAATTGTATTAATAAATAGTGTATTTAAGAATAAATAAATAAAATAAATAAAGTAATAAAGTAATAATTAAAAATGGCACCAACAGCGGTAGAAGTTTTGAGTAGAGACAATCCACTCCTCAGAGATGAGATAAAACGAATTTCTGAGAAGTGGGAGAAGCGGACGGCTAAATCAGGCACAACATGGCCCGCGGGAGGGACTTTTGATCCAACGATGTGTAGGGACATGGAGGTAGTAATAAGGAACTACAAACCTAACAGAAGTGGTAAAAAGGCCTTGGAAAAGAGAGACAGGGAGAAGTTAGTGCTAGCTTTGTTCGAAGAGGAGGGAGAGAGGTGGCGAGCATTACAACGGGTGGCCAGAAAAATAATCACAAAGAAAGAAGAGGCTCAACCTTTGCCTCTGAAGCTTGAGCCACCGCCGTACAAACCAAATAAGATGTATCCACTGTTAACTGGCAACGTAGAAATTAAAGGGGAAGTCACACTAGATGAAGGAGATAATAAATGAAACACACAGGGGAGGAGGGGCGCACCCATACACATGGACTGTTATGAGGGGATTAGGAAAACAATGGAAGAGTGTGGCAATGCTGAAATTACTTCCAGTGAGATTGAAAGCGGGAATGAAGAAGAGGAGAAGGATGGCATTGAGCGTGTTGGCGAAGGGTCATCAGAACCATATGTAAAACACATTACAAAGAATGCTAAGAGGAAATTAAAGAAGCGGATCGAAAGAAAGAGTAATGACCCCATGGGGGAGGGGTGTAGTGGGAGCCCAGCGACAGAGGAGCCTGGCTGCAGTACATCAGTACTAAGCCTCACACCACTCGAGTTTGATGAGAAACTAAGGAAATCGCAAAGGGGAAAAAAGGCACCCGACACCCTCCCCGGGAATTATCCTATTCTAGTCAAGGGACAACATGTCCAATATCACCCGTGGGGTTCACAGGACTTGGAGGGAGTTATTTCTAAACTCCCTAACATTCATAACGGGGCGTCTAAATGGATTAGAACATTTGAGGAACTCACAGTGGGAAAGCTAATGGCAGTGGGGGACCTGAAAGCTCTGTTGGCAAGAGTATTGGGGTTATCCAAGATGGAGTCTGTACTGAGGAATGGAGGGTTGGATATAATGGACGGGATGTATGATGGGACTACACTTGATCGCTACAGAGTGGCGATGTGGACCACACTCAGAAGGGAGTTCCCGACCCATATCGATCATAAAAACATGAGAGGCCTCCCTATCAACGACACAGAGAATCCTGCATCCTACCTGCAGGCCCAAGTGGACAGATGGCGCTTGGAGACGGATGAGGATCCTGAGATCCATCCTGTGTTTTCTGTCATGTTCAGGAACTCTGTGATAGAGATTCTACCTAGCCCAATCAAAGTCAAGCTAGATGATGTGGTTGGACTGGTTACAAATAACTCTCATAGAGACTTCTGCGATCATGTGGTTCATGCAGTGGACAAATATCGGCAGAATGAACACAAAATACAGGAACAAAGCAAAGAGGTGCAGAGGAAGCTATCTCAGCTTCAGTTGGAAGAACTCACAAGAAGAGAAAAAGAGAAGAAAAAACAGGCGGTTGTTTCAGAGTCTGTTGATACAACACTGCAAGCCGTCCAGCAGGGCGCACCACAAACCCAACCTCCTCAACAGGCATTCTCCCCCCCAGTACAACAGCTTCAGAGCCAATGGTCACCCACTCCACCTGCCATAAATATACACACACATAACAATGGGAACAAGCAGAATCACAACAAGGGGCCCCAGGGACAGTATAAGAATAATCAGCAACAGGGGTCCCAAGGACAGTATAGAAATAATCAACAGCAGGGATTCCAGGGACAACGCAGAGGTCCTTTAATATGTTATGGGTGCAACCAGGAAGGACATAGTAAGAAAGATTGTTTGATTAACCCTTTTCCACCACAGCAAGGACAGGGCAACGGCTATCAGGGGAGGCAAGATCAAGGGAACCACAACCAGAGACAGCAGGGTCCCTTCATGGGTCAGGGATACTAGGGGTGCCCAGAGAATCCACAGGGGGAGGGTCAGCTTGTAGCAATTACAAAACAAGCTGATGAGGAACCAATACTGCAGGTTCTGATAAATGATAGAGGCACGCCAATGATGGCTGACACTGGAGCCACTTACACTTGCGTAGGTTCAAAATATGCCTCTCACCTCCCCATGGCAGGAAAATTCGCCAAAACTGTAGGATTCTCGGGACACACGCAGTTAATACCTATGACAGCTCCAGTAATGCTAAAACTGTACGGACGTACAGCTAAGCTACCCATCTTGGTATCAGACACAACACCGGTTAATTTGATTGGAAGGGATGCATTGTGTAAATTAGGATTGCAGATATCATGTACACCACAGGGCATAATGATTGAAGCCGCAGGAACAGCATCTCAAATGACTCTATCAAAGCCTGACACTTCAAATGTATATTGGATAGGTAGAATTCAGGACCAAGTAAAAGAGACAGTGGGGAAATGGGGTAGCTACATCAAGGCTCAGATCCCAAATGCAAGAGAGTCAAGGATAGGATATCATTGCACTCTAATGTATGACCCAACACAGGACCCAGATTTGGAAAACGAGTGGCAGGAGAAAGCGGCAGGAAAAGCAGCAGAGATAGAGTCTCAGTACATAGTAATTGGGCCACAAGGAGCAGCCATGATGATACAAGATGCAGATCAATCATCAGCGATAAAGGATTGGTTTAAAGACACTAACAAAGTTGCCCATGTCACGTTGTTGATAAACAGGGGATTTGAAGCAAAAGATCTGGGGGAAATGATGTTTAATGAAAAACAACAAACTTGGAAAAACACAGAGAATCCATTGGTTCTCATGTCATGTTGCGGGAAGTTTTTGAAGATTCTGTGTTATGCGCATATGACAGGAATCTTACAGGAAGTGGAGGTGGTTCAGAAAAAAACAACGGCAGATGACAATAGAGGAACCATGGGATAGGCGGAATGAGATGAGAAAAGAAATGTTGGCAGCCATACCTGGACAGGTGTGGTCAAGGTTCGATACAGATGTGGGTTTGGTTCATTCAGCTAACCCAGTGGTAGTCCGGACTAGACAAAATGTTAAGCTACCATGGCGAAGACAGTATTGCATGAAACCAGCGGCTGAGATAGGAATAGCCTCTACCATAGAAGGTTTAATAACAGCAGGAGTACTAGTAGAGACCAAAAGTAACTAACACTCCTCTGCTTCCAGTGTTAAAAGCCGACAAAGAAAAGTGGCGGCTGGTGCATGATCTGCGAGCTGTGAATGATGTTGTTGAAGACATGCATGCAGAAGTTCCAAATCCACACACGCTGCTGACCAACATCCCTCCAGATGCTAAATACTTTACAGTAATTGACTTATGTGGAGCATTTTTCAGTGTGCCGCTTGCGGAGGAAAGCAGATATCTATTTGCATTCACGTATAAAGGTAAACAATACACATACACAAGGATGCCACAAGGATTCAAACATTCCCCACATTTGTTTAATCAAGTGCTGAAGAATGATTTGGAGGAATTAGAATTGCATGGCACTCTGATACAGTATGTGGATGATCTTCTGATATGTTCCCCCACAATGGAACAATGTCACGAGGACTCCATGTCTGTATTAAGAAAATTGGAAAAAGGCGGACACAAGGTGTCAGAGAAGAAATTACAATATTGTCAGACAGAGGTTGAATATCTAGGCAGGTTGGTAGCACATCAAACTAAAACCATAGCTCCTAGTCAGCTGGAAGGGATTGGTAAAGCACCCAAACCGGAAACAGTCAGACACATGATGACCTTTTTGGGGATGACAGGGTTTAGTTCAGATTGGATAGAGAACTATGCTTTAAAAACAGCGTCATTGCGAGACATCATGAAGGAGGCAGGAATAACTAACCTACAAGCCCGGCTAACGTGGAATGTAGATGCATCAGCGGCATTCGAAAGCATTAAACGTGAAATACAAGGGGCAAGCACATTGGCAATTCCAGATTACACCAAGCCGTTCCTGTTGTATGTAGCTAATAGGAGTCAGGGCTATGCATCGGCAGTGTTAATGCAGGACTTGTGTGCTGGCAGGCGGAGTCAACCAATAGCATACTACAGCTCAAAGTTGGATGCGGTAGCACAGGGCTACCCACCATGTTACCAAGGATTGGCTGCAGTGCAATATGCCTACGACAAGGCCTCAACCATCACAATGGGGTATCCAGTGACGATTCGGACACATCACAAAATCACGGAGTTGATTGAGAAAGGAAAGTTTGTGTTAACGGACGCGAGGTTGTTGGAATATTTGACATTACTAACATTTCCAGATGTAACCATAGAAAAATGTTTCACGGTAAATCCAGCAGACAGAATTCCACATGATTTTGAAGGGACACCACATGATTGTGTGGCTGATTCTCTCACCTTTACGAAACTAAGGCCCGATCTATTCTCTGAGCCAATGATTGGGGCAGAAGAGGATTTATTTGTGGATGGATCATGTTTCAGAGATCATTTGGGTAACCATGCAGGTTTTGCAGTGGTTAGACAGAATCTGGACCACACATTCGCCGTTATTCGTAGTTCGCAGTGCGCACAGCCATGCTCAGCACAGTTGGCTGAGTTGAAGGCTCTTACAGCGGCCTGTCAGGAGGGTGCAGGTAGATCGGTGAACATCTACACAGACTCTGCATATGCGCACGGCGTATGCCATTTGTTCGGGGCAGTGTGGAAAATGAGGGGGTTTAAGAAAACTGATGGATCCCCCATATTGCACTGTAATCAGATTGTGGAATTAATGTCGGCGTTGTTGCTGCCAAAACAAGTGGCAATAATCAAATGTCGAGCACATAGAAAGGGCGTTGATAATATCACAAGAGGTAATAACGCTGCAGATGAGGCTGCAAAAGTAGCTTCGGACAGTTGCAGGGCAATCCATTCAGTATTATCCATGCCTGAGGCCGCGCCTAGTGAGGACGACATTGTCCGCATGCAGGAGAAAGCTGGTGTCTATGAGCAGAACATGTGGCTGAAAAGAGGTGCTATACGCTCCTCCACAGGGTTATGGAGAACTCATGACGGGATGATGTTGGCACCTACGGCGCTGTTGGGGTTACTCATCACTAATGCGCATGGTTTTGACCATTGCGCAAGGGGGGAGGTATTGAGGAGAATTAGAAAACAAGGTTTTTCTTCACCATACTTACAAGCAATGATTGATAATCAACTAAACGAGTGTGAAGTGTGTGCAAAAAACAATGTGAGAAAAACAATCACTACTCCATTGGGACACATTCCCACACCTGAAGGGCCTTTTAGACATTTGATCATGGACTATGTTGACATGATCAAAAGTGTTGGTGGTAAAAGGTACATGTTAGTTATCATTGACAGGTTTAGCAGATGGGTAGAAGCAGTCCCATCAAAGGACCAGAGTGCAGCTACAGTAATCAAGTTTCTGACCAGAGAAGTCATGCCAAGGTTTGGAATTCCGTCAGAAATAAGCTCAGACAATGGGGCTGCATTTATTCAGAAAACACTCAAACAAGTGATTCAACATTTGCATGTCAAACAAAGATTAGGTTGCATCTACCATCCTCAATCACAAGGTATGGTGGAAAGAGTGAATGGGACGCTCAAGACAAAAATTAACAAAATTTGTGCAAGCACTAAATTGAATTGGATTGATGCACTACCACTGGCACTAATGAGCTATCGCATGCAAGCTAACAGAACGACGCATCTAACCCCGCATGAAATGCTTACAGGACGACCCATGCCGTCCCCTAACATTCGGGGGCCTCACAAAGGACCCCCGCTAGAACAATTGGAAACTGAATTAAGACGCTATATGGGACAACTAACTGGCATACACAGGACTATTTTTCAACAGGAGAAAGACAGAGTTCCAGAGTTGGAGGAGGAGCCACCAAGGGGGGTGGAGCCAGGTGACCACGTGTACCTCAGGGTGTTCAGGAGAAAGTGGAACGAGCCCAGGAGAGAAGGACCATACAAAGTCACCAACGCAACACCAACAGCCATCCAAGTGGAAGGAAGTGCCACGTGGTATCATCTCAACCACTGCACAAAAGCCGCTCAACCCAAAGCCAGGGATGAGCGTGAGGAGGAGGAGCCAGACGCAGACACACCTGGGGCTGACCAGCTGCCCCAGGACCAGATCCAGTCGAGCCAAGAGATACAGCAGCATGATGCTGCTGAAAACGGTGAGCCTGTTCCTGATCCTTTACGGGTTTTGCCAGATTCCGCTGGCACAAGGACAGACCCCGAGGAAGGATGAAACCATGGAGACAACACAGACCTGGAAGAGCCAGGAATCATGGGCTAGTTTTGAAGGAAGCCTAAGAGAAGCACAGGTCAATCCCGCCCCAACTCATTCAGGACTAGTTAACAAGAAAGGGAAAATAGTCTTATATGCTCAGATACCACCGCAGGACCAAGTTAAGGAATTTGTGTTTACTGTTAAGTCGGATAATCAACCGTTATGTGCATTAAGCTTCCGCCAGAATTATGAACATGCGCATAGGAAAAATCGGTGTGAAATACATATCCAACTTAATCCAATGAAATGGTGTTTAACAGTAACGTCAGGAAAAACATGGGACCCTAACAGAAAGTATAAATTAAATATGAGAGTATATATACTTCTTAAAGCAGTATCAGACAGAACATTCAATTTTACATTAGAAGCAGAAGACCCTTGTGTAATCATAAATCAACCGGGTAAGGTCATTGAGATTGATCAAAGCAATCCACTAAAATCTTCAGATAATGACAAAGTAAATGTAACCACAGCCACCGATGAAGTAGATCAACCTCCGGTTGGAGATAATGGGATAAATTCGTTGGTAACCACTAAGAGATTAAACTCAACTCTAAATGCAAGTAAGACTAATGAAACTTCTAAGAGATTAAACTCAACTCTAAATGCAAGTAAGACTAATGAAACTTCTGATATCAGGATTTTAGCACAACCTTCAGTCACTAATGTACCTTCTATTAGAGAGGATACAACAATATTAGCAATCACAAATGTAACTTATATTAGAGAGGATACAACAATACTAGCAACCACTAACGTTACTGCAATTAGAGAAATAACAACAGTCATGGGTGATCAAATAAAACTAACAACAAATGGTACAGCAGCGACTGCTCAGAGTAAAATCAAATTAACAACAATACTAGCAAAAGTAGAGGTGACAACAATGATAATGTCTAAAGAGGATAATATAGAAACACTGACAACCGCAATACCAATGGCAAATTCAGAAACTATGGCGACAAGGATCTTAACATCGACATCAATGTCTCTTGAAGAGACTCTTGTAGAACAGACAACTATTCGGGAGGGTAATAAAACTAAAAGCATTGGTCGCCGCTCGACAGCTAGGACCCTAAAACAGTATAAACCTGATCCCAGTGGGCGCATTAGGGTCAGAACTTCTGACCAGTTGTTCAGGCAGGCCAAAGCAAATAGGTGGTATAAATGGGTCGAATTTACGGGAAAACAAATAGAGGCAGACAACTGTTATTTGTGTAGCAGAAATCGTCAGGATGCAATATATGTCGTAAACACTAAATATGATTTTGAATTTTGCATAGAAGAACGGAAACAGCAGGAGTATGATATAAAGGTAAACTTAAATAGAACACGAACAGAAGGTATCCCATATCAGGAAAAGTACGTTATATGTTCAATGAAATGTTTTCTGCTGTTAGGATCGAGTCAACATAACAAATATCTTGAAGATAAATATGATGGAAAGCCATGGAACGTAATTATGAAAAGATGCCGAGAATTTGATATAACTCTATCACAAGAAATAGGAGAAGTAACACTACCGAAACAAACCAATTTTCAAATTGAAGAGGGATTAGAATGCTATCAAAATGACGAAGGAAACAAAAATGCCAGCGATGTAGGTATACCAGAGGAACAATGTAACATAATTTGGAATGTCACACTATTCGATATAAACGGGAAACGAATGTCATCTCAACCACCTGCGATTAAAAATGTTCAGCTTTTACCAGGCCCTCAGCAGAAGTCTAGAGAGAACTACATGTCAAGGCTGTGGAGTGATGAAGCATTCGTGAGCCAGGACAGAGTGGTGGCAGATCAGTTTTGGCTTTGTGGTAATAACATTTTTCGTCCCATACTTGCTAAAAAGTGGAGAGGACGATGCGCAAAAGTCCAAGTGGTTACAGAGGTTGCAATATTACCATCAATAAAAGATGTTGTCGATAACTTACAAACAGATAACCTAAACAGGCGGAAGAGAGCATACAAACCAGACGAGAATATAAAAATTGATAAAATAGGACAGCCCAGGGGTATACCCAATAAATTTAAGGCACGAAGTGAAGTAGCAGCAGGATTTGAGGCACTACTGCCAGCAATCGGAATTGCTAAAAATGCGGAATGGATCAATTATATCTTTTACAACCAACAAAGGTTTATCAACTACACAGATGATGCATTATCCGCCTTGGGTGAACAGTTGAAAGCCACAAGCGCTGTGGCTTGGCAGAACAGACAGGCCTTAGATTGGCTTTTAGCAGAAAGGGGGGGAGTTTGTGATCTTATAGGTGAAATGTGTTGTACCTTCATTCCAAATAATACTGCCCCAGATGGATCATTCACACTTGCGATGAACAACCTAAAACGTTTAAGAAAGGAGTTAAAGGAAAATGCAGGCCATGATCAGGGAATGTTTGAATGGCTTGAAACAAAGTTTGGTGTGTGGGGAATGATGTTCGCAAAAATAGGTGCAGTGCTCCTAATAGTACCAACAGTGATGGGTCTGATCTTCTGCTGCTGCATTCCCATAGTCAGATCTATGATAGCATCTAGGCTCTCCAAGGAGATGACCCTTAGGGTAACTGGCATAGATGAGTCAAATGATTGGGAGTGGAAGCTCTACGGGGAAGTGCTTCAGAGCGAATCTGCAGAGGAGAGCGGAGTGTGATACATCAAACACCAGGTGGAGGCTCACACGATGTGCTAGTAACCTCTCGATGTGAGCCGGCCTCGTGATCTACAAGGCTTGATTTCAGCCAACAGGAGCAACATCTATGACAATGTCCAAAACCCCCCACTTGTATCCTGCGCACCAATACATGAAGATCACCTGAGCCATTCAAATCCGTGCAAGCATGCAGACAATCTCACATTTCTAAAAACTGTATTATGATGAAACATCAGTTTTGTGAGTGTATTATTGTGACGCATATTATTATGTCACGTATTTCTTTAAATGTATATTATTGTGTCCACTTTTTAGTATAATATTGGGTCACACATTTTTGAAATGTATAATATGATGTCACATATTTTTGAAATGCCAGTTTTCAATGCATGCTGAATGATTATTGATTATTATGCTTTTTATGATTATTATATGGGTATTCTAGATACACATTTGATATAGTTGCATGATGAATATGGAATATTGTGCTATTATGATTAGAAAGGTTTTATGATTACATATGTACAACTTGTAGAGATTAGAATGTTAATAATACACTGCATTTGGTAAATCTTTTTGGCCTAAAATCAGGTTGAAAGACCTGAAAATATTGCAGGTTGAAATCCCTGTCGAAGCTCTGAGGTTTTTACTGATGACCAGATGTGGTGTCAATTTGGCAAGGGCTTAGCAATAATTCAAGTAATTTGTTGGAACCTTATTGGCCCCAACAAGGGGGGATATGTGGGAGAAATTAACCATTACTTTTATATTAACTATGAGTATTATCAGGCCTATGTACATCAGGCATAAACATTAATGGTGGAAAAGTAGAGAAACCACCTCTGGACCCAGAGCAATGGCCTAATAAGGCGCCAAAGACTTTGGGGCCCAGGCTACGGACATCCTCCCATTATTTACATTAACTACAGGAGATGAGCACATACGTAAGGGAATGTAAGGCTAACTTTCCATACCATGTAAGTCCATTTTGAACATATACCAGGACGGTCGTATAACATGCATGACAGCTCGGTTGGGGTGGATAAGAGGGACGGGGATCGGAGCCCCAGTCAGTGTGTCTTTTGCAAAATCACATGCTCGGCACTGTTGTACCTATTTTGTGGGTAACAATAAAGTCTTTGTCATTACTTTTTCCGGACTCCCCGATTTCTATTGCTCATAGCTAGTTGAAGTAAATTAGATAAGTCGTTAACAAAAATTGCAACTACACTCCAAGGAAAACCAGAATGGATCCATGCAAGCCGATGCCGCCCAGCACCTCCAGAAGAGGAAAGCACCAACGCCTCGAATGGACCACCTCTACCGTGATCTGCATAATACTCCTGATGAGCCCAGCAGACCAATGCAACGCAACCACCAGCAACAACGACCGACTCCCGACCATAGCGGAACCCCAGCTAACCACATCATCACACAACCAGTTTGCAAGCCTACTTGCTACAGCTCAAACCCACTTCAACACCACCAAGAATGGGCCCCTTACTCCAATGAAGAGTTACCAAATGGAAAATGAGTGACCTAACATGCTAGACATAAATTTTACTAATGTACATATTGATCATTTACTTTTACTAATTTCTTTGAATTTGCAATTTTACTAATGTACATATTGAATACTTTATTAATGATTGTTTTTTTACTAATTTCTTTGAATTTGCAATTTTACTAATGTACATATTGATTACTTTATTAATGATTTTTTTTTTTTTTACTAATTTCTTTGAATTTTGTTCCTATTATTCTGTGTTTTAACTTGTTTCACCATCATTTGTAATCCTGTGCCATAATATACCACCTGTAATAAGTGTTGATCTTATGATCAAAAAGGGAGGAACTGTCGTGGAAATATCAATCATAACTATAAATATACAATCACATACAAATTATATTAACCTTGTTTATATAATCATTACATTCGAAGGAACTGTATACATTCTCCCTGTAACTTAAGTTAATTTGTATTCAAGTTCCCACTGGAGCCAGTAAGTCTGGTTTTGTGACCAGGCCAATCGACTGACTCCTTTGTTGTGTAAACTCGTTTAGAACCAAACCTGTAGACATGTCCAATACCCACCCATTGTATTACAAATTTACTTGGCCTAAGGTCACTCCCACTTCCTTCCCACAATGTTAATGTTCCCTATAAGAATCTTGTGAATCTATTGTCTCATCGAATGTGTTCTTGGTAACTTTTGCTGCCAGTACTTTTCCCATGATCATGCCTTAAGATTAAATCAAATATTTCGCTGTCCGACGTGTCCGTGAGAGAACTTTCTCTTCATCAGTTGTGTATTGTATTCTGCCTTCATCTGACCCCAGGGGACCGTGGCTACCCCCTAAGAACGTGGCTGATGACCCCTCTTACAAACCCCAACACCGACCAAGAGAGGAGGTAGCCTATAATGACCTCCATTCCTGGACGAGAATAATTGTGGAGAGGGCAATCGGCCTGCTGAAGGGACGGTGGCGATGCCTGGACAGGTCGGGGGGGATGCTACTGTACAGACCTGAGAAGGTGTGCCACATTGTGATGGCCTGTGGCGTCCTCCACAATGTGGCACACCGCCATGGCATACCACTGCCAGAGCAGCACAACCCCCCACTGGAGGAACCGGATGCCGGACCCGTCAACTGCAACCCACCCCGAGGAGCCATACGGGCCCGGCAGAATGTGATTTCAAGCATGTAAAGAGGCAAGGACAGAATTTACTTTGACACGCGTCAATAAAGTGTATTTATTGACGCGCTTATGTCACTGAGTACATTCATAAGCCGATCAAGGCGATCATTAATGCCACCGATGGCTCTGACGATTTCTGCCTGTGACTCCAGCACAGCTCGGGTGAGGACACGGCCGGTCGGGTGGTCAGCAGATGAATTCGAGGCGCCGCGTGCAGCGGAGCCGGTGGAGAAACCGGAGTCAGTGGTGACGCTGGAGACGCCGGGGCCGACGGAGGAGACGCCGGGGCCGACGGAGCAAACCGTGCCCTCTCCTTGCTTGTCTATTCAAAAATAAAAAATTTAAGTTAATAAACACGAGTCAAAGTCTTTAATATCCTGGCATCTTTACGCACGACTCATGTGTATTGTAAGCAGCCAATTGTATGACCAGTAGCCTATAATTACAGCATTTATGACTTCAGCATATTTACCTTGGGGATGATCGGTGTCCCCTTCATGGGCTCCCACCACTCCGGTGAGAGCTGTGTCACCGATCAAAGCGGCCACTCTCAAATCGAAGGGGGAGAGTTCCCCCACTCCCGTCCCCCCACCTGTTGCGGTCACACTTCGGCGGTGGGCAGAAACCCTCCGCTTCACCTCCACCTTGAGGTCTGACCACTTTTTTTTAATTTCAGAGTGTGTGCGCTGCTGAGACCCCAATGCATTGACGGCCTCGCAAACACGCTACCACTCACTTCTCTTTTGTTTTGCATTTATACCTGTTGACAGGGTTCCAAATAGCATATGCTTGCGCATTTCTACCTCGTGGAGCAAAATCTCGAGCTTGGACTCCGTGAAGTTTCGGTTTTTGCCTCTGTTCATGGTGCCAGGTGATCGGATTAAGAGGTGAATCTCAGGTCCAGAGGCCTATTTAAATGAAATTGCATATTTAAATCAGGGCGTGGACAGGGAGGAGTTTGGCACCTCGGCATGTGCGCTCAATTCCACGTTGATTGAGATGTACAAAAGAAACGTGCTTGGATCCATGCGTTCGCACACTTTGATACATCTGAATTTATTTGTGCGTAAGACAGTTTCTGGGTTTTGGCGTACGCCAAGTTTCAGTATGAAATCCACGCAAGTCTTAGTACATGAGGCCCCTGGTGCGTACCCCGCTGTATCCTCACCGGGATACGGTACACCTCACCGGGACCGTGACAGGGCACTGGTGACGCGGACGACCTGACCCACCTCCATCATAGGGCACTCCCGCCGGAAGTGGCAAGGCCGCCCGCACCGCCAACAACCCTCCCCTGCTGCCTGAGCGCCCGTCTGCGGAGTGGGGGGGGGAGGCGACTCATGTGGCGCTCTGGACCGGGCCTCCCCATCTCGCCCTTGGAGCTGGGGTTGGCCTTTCCCGCCGTGGGTTGCGGCTCCCGCCCCTCGGGGTCCTTCGCCGCGTCCGCCGGAGGCGAGGAGCTCACGGAGCATGGCCCGAGCAGCGGCCAAGGACTGGGCCAGCTCTGTGAGCACCTCGTTCTGTTCCTGGTGGAGCTGGCCTTGCCGCTCGGCCATCTGGGCCAGGTGCCCGAGTACGTTTCCCAACAGGGACAGGTCCATTCTTTCTGCGCTCAAAGGCCCCACATTTGGCTACACTGTAATGGATCCACAGAGCGCATGGACACCAGGGTTGCTTTTCAGCACAAGCAAGTCGTTTATTTAGACTATGGACAGTTCAACAAATCACAAATCGCAAATCCGCCGAGGCAGTCACAGGGAGCGTTTCTGGGGATCTCTTGCAGCGCTCATCCATGTGGTTCAGTCATTCCTCTCTGCTCCCGATCCTCCTACTACAACACAAAGCAGGCACATAAGTACACACTCCCTGATTGGCCTGATTGCGAGCAGGTGTCCGAAATCAGGTCCAATCCCCCCCCAGCCAATCCAGTAAGCTCCCAACCTGCCTATACTCCCCCTGCAGGCCAAACATCGCACGTCCCCCCTCACAATATTATATTTAAATATAAACATAAAATTATTAGTTATAATATTATAAGTAGACCATGAAGATTTTATTCAATAGCAAGATCGGTTAGAGCGTGTCCTGCGCAGCCCGCCCCTCCTTCTGAAGTCAAAAAGAATCACCCGGAAATGCATTGGTTTAATATTAAATTAATTAAATATTAACATATCGATTATTTATATCTATAAATATTTAATTATTTTGTTATAATATTATAAGTAGACCATGTAGCTTTTATTCAATTATCATTATAACAAGATCTGTATGCTAGAGCATACACTGCGCAGCCCGCCCCCCCCCTTCTGAGGTCGAAAAGAATCACCCGATTGAAATGCATTGGTTTAATATTGAATTAATTAAATATTAAAATATAGATTATATATCCTATATGAATATAAAAAGATTTAATTATAATATTATAAGTAGACCATGTAGCTTTTATTCAATTATCGTTATAAAAAGATTGTATAGAGCGTGCACTGCGCAGCCCGCCCCCCCCTGAATTCGAAAAATTCATCAGATTGATATGCATTGGTTTAATATTGAATTAATTAAATATTAAAATATATATTATATATTAATATAAAATTATTTAGTTATAATATTATAAGTAGACATGTAGCTTTTATTAAATTCTCGTCATAACAACATCAGTAGCCTATCTGCACTTCCACCAATGTGTTGGCCTAAGTGTGGTTCAGGTATACCAGACAATATTAAAATATACATAACATAAAAACAATGTAAAAAATAAGGTTATGGGCCGAGTTCAGTCAAAATTCAGCCTCTGCTGGCCCACAACTAGATCGTCTCATTTCCTCGTTACACACTTTAATTTTTATATTTAAATTATTATGACCATGGAGCCTTTATTTTCTTGCCGTTATCATTACAACCTTTCTCGTTATACGATATGAATTCTCGAAACACAGTGGAAGAGAGAGGGAGCCATCGAGAGGGACAATGATGCACTTCGGAGCCAAGTAACTGATGGGCTTAAGAGGGCCTCTCCTATATAATAAATATATATATATATATATATATATATATATATATATATATATATATATATATATACATAGGGTTAACATCGGAGAACACTCCCATTCAGAATGCATTGGTTTACATTTCGTTCTGTGGAGCATATATATAACTAGAGGGTGCACTGTACTATCTGCGCACACCCCTTCTAAAGCCTTTCTTTCTTTCTCTCTCTGTCTCTCTCGTTTCGTTTTGTGGAGCACTTTAATTGTCTGAGAAACGCGTTCTTAGGAGCAAGTTCGTCTCCGTTTTTGAGGAAGTCTGCTTAAAAAATCGGAAATATTGACATTTATATAACTAAGGGTGCACTGTCTGCTCACACCCCTTCTGAAGCCTCTCTCTCTCTTTCTATCTCGTTTTGTTTTGTGGAGCACTTTAATTGTCTGTCGAAACCAGTGGCGGCTGGTGATCAAAGATGTTGGCGGGGCACAGTAATAGACAGGTGGTCCGAGGTCGTCCCCCCCCCCCCCCCCCCCCCTAATCTATTACATTTTTTGAATTTAATAGATTTGATTTCCTGTATTCCGGTGCATTTTGGGGATGCCCACTACCTATTTACCTACTTTCATTCAGATTCACAGCCTACATCCTGACTTGCAGGGCCTGGACAAGCTTACACTGCATATACAGACCTACTTCATGGCCATTCCATCAGCCATTGCTATTGGACCCATTGTTGTTATTCTGATATTGAGACAAATCATGATCACTGTCCTATAGTGTCCGTTTTTTGTGAGTCTCAATGTCTACTTCAAATGCAGTTAGAAATATGGGACAGTTGCTTCATTTTGTTTGTATGCTACAGGCCGAAAGACTAAATTAATATGTATCTTACTTGCTCCTTTTAAAGGTTGGGTATGCGATTTGCGAAACGCCAGCAGATTTTGAAAATACACAACTCAAATGGTCCTACCCCCTCTCCTTCAACGCTGACTCTGACTCCACCCATTCCAAGTACCTGGACGCGCAATCATGCACGAGCGCGAACAGAGATGCGCGAGAGCGAGGCAGGCTAGCGTAGGTTTTCGTTTAACAACATGGCACTACATTCAGCTGTAAGTTGCACCCAGTACCGCGGGAAGTAGGGGTGCTGGGGGTGCTGCAACACCCCCTGTCCGAGGCCCTGTCTTATCACAGAAAATCATTTCTAAAAACTCCGGCCAAAGTGGAGATTTCTGAAAACGCCGGTTATGTGTTGTCGTGTCAACGGGGAGAAACGGGATTTTAGGTTCTGAAGCGTCACATTATGCACCAGGAAATGCTTAACGTCATGTGAGCGCCCGCTGTACCGTATTGGTCCGAATATAAACACAAACCCCATTGTAAGACGACCTATATTTGGAAAAAAGATTTGAAGACCAGATCTTGTTTTTATGAATAAATAAATTGTATTCATTGAAATAATATACGAAAATAAAAAGGCATAGAATAAAACACTGCATTGCCACTTAACAGTAGTGCAAATAGGCCGTACTGATGTGTACACCAAAGACTATTCCTGACACTCCTCTGCCCCGCTGTGTTCGCTCTGGCTGTGGTCGCTCCGAACTGTTTCGGCCCGTGGCAAAGCGAGTCATCCTCGCTGCTGTCCAAGGCATTTTGAGACGCAGCATTTATTTAATGCTCATATGACTTAGTGCTGAAAAAAGGTTATATGAAAAAGTGTGAGGGTAGCGGTGGTGCGCTAAACTTGTTCTGTGAGCAGCTGGATGTGAACCATGGTGTGAAGAAAGTGAACACAACGATCGATTTTCAACTATGCGCGCATGCACTGGTGTAATTGAGCTGCGCTGCTATATATCTTTTTTATCAATGTAACGAGTTGCGAGTCTAGTGCAGGCTGAGTTTTTTTTTCCAGCACCCCCTGCTGAGAATACGTTCTCGCGGCTATGGTTGCACCAGATGTTATAAACATTAAACGGTCACATAAATCATTACTATTTTTAGAAAATGTTTGTTTCATATAATTGTATTGGAATTATATAATTATTAGGATTATTCTTGATTTCAGTTTTTCTCTTTCAGCGTTTTTATTATCAATTACTCTCTGAAAAAGAGTTTTCCTTCTCTTTGCTGGTGGTGGTGGTGGTGGTGGTGGTGGGGATGGTGGCGTCTTGTCTGCCATGGAAATTGTCTTCTACTGCTAGGTCCAAATGTGGATTAACTAGTTCCAGTAGCTACCGCAGGATAACAACAAACAGGAGCTTGCTCTGGGTCACGAGCTCTGGGTCACGAGTACTGCACGAAGGGGTCGCGCGCGGGGCGCGGGGGAGGGGGAGTGCAGTACGACCGTTTGATTGACGTACTTACTGTCCAATGCAACGAGGTGGCAATCCAAATGATTGGCTGGAGTTTTTCGAGCCCTGCCCGTTCCACAGATGATTGACTTGTTTAATTTTCATGTCAGTACTTCTAACTCAGTGGCTGTAAGCGGGTTATGATAAGGATTTCAAGTAATTTTGCAAAAATGGCCAAAAAAGCAAATTCCGTACCCAACCTTTAAGTATAACATTGCTTGGGGAGTCCAATTCCTCCACTGAAAAGGGTGGAAAGTGCTTACAACTCTCTGCTAGTTAGCGACCTATCTCTTCTCTCAATAGTTGTCGTGCGCGAATGCTGCTGAGGGTGGTAGCCTATTTGATTGATTCGCTGAATTGTCCAATCATGTGGTGATAACAACAAAGAAAAGCGATACCATTGGCCTGGGGCGCACACTGGTGCGACCCAAGGGCGAATTTTCTTGCGCCAATGAAAAGCTGTCTCTGCTTGATAGACAGCAAAAAGTTAGCGAGCTTACATTGAGTTCAACGTGGCCGGCGCCCCTGACTTGGAGGAGGGCTTTATTTCGAATGACCAATAAATAGCCTAGCCCAAATCATTGACGTTCAGACGCATTTAAATAGTTGCTGGCAGTGACAAGTATACCACACAATTAAACAAGGTTAAACGCTATATATTTTTTTGGATTTAATTTGTAATGATAATAGTTTATTAATATATATATTCAAGTGAATATTTCACGGAGGGGCGGCGACCTAGTGCCCCCTATTGACCCACCGCCACTGGTCGAAACGCGCGTTCTCGTTTGAGTTTTAGAGGAGGACTGCTTAATAAATCGGAAATATTTACATAGATATATCTAGAGCAGGGATGGGCAACTTTCATGATAAAGAGGGCCAAATTTTTCATCATAACCATCGGAGGGCCACATGACTGCACACTTCAACTAAACGTGAGCTGAGAGAAGCTACACAATTTTGAATTTGGTAGATATGATTTCCTGTATTCTGGTGCATTTTGGGGATGGCCACTACCTAAAAAATCATCCAGAATCATAACCTATGTACGGTATGTTAATTGAACCAACATACATTCATTTCATGTTTTCCATGCTCAAACAGCCACATGAATGGTCAGTATTTTTATCAGTGCAAAGGGCTCACATACATCATCATTCAATGAAGTCAAAAAACTGAAAAACAGTGGCCCAACATTAAGTGCAACAACTCAATGAACTCAAACCCAACAAGCAGTTGTAGTAGTTGTAGTGGCGACTTAAGTGGATATCTTTAATGACTGATATCGCTTCTAAGCAAACTAGACGCATGGGTTTGCCTTCGAATTCTATGAATTCTTCTCATCTTTCTTGACCGAGTTTTCTGTAACTCGATCAATTATTATTCTTTTTTTTTTTCTTTTCTTTTTTTTATTATGTGCGGGCCTGACTGAGTGAGGACGCGGGCCGCACGCATGCTGCCCGCGGGCCGCACGCATGCTGCCCGCGGGCCGCCAGTTGCCCATCCCTGATCTAGAGGGTGCACTATCTGCGCACACCCCTTCTGAGGCCTCTCTCTCTCCCTCCCTCTCTCTCTTTCTCTCTCTCTCATTTCGTTCTGTGGAGCACGATAATTGTCGGAGAAACACGTGTTCTGCGGAGCACGTTCGTTTCAGTTTTTGAGGAGGTTAGTTAGAGGTTAAAAAATCTGAAATATTGACATATATATAACTAGCGGGTGCACTGTGCTGTCTGCGCACACTCTCTCGTCTGAAAAACGCTCCCATTCAAAATGCATTGGATTACATTTCGTTCTGTGTAGCACAGAAACATCGGAGAAACGCTCCCATTCAGAATGCATTGGTTTACATTTCTTTCTGTGTAGCACGAAAAAAAGTCTGACAATCGTGCTCTGGGACACGATACAATAGATTAACGTTTGTGCACAAGAGCACGAAATCGCGTGATACCGGGTTGAAATACATGGATTATTTTGGTGCTAGGTTCAATTGGTATTATTGTACAAAAACCTGTACAAGAGTTTTAGAAAGAAAGACAATCGAAAAGCAATTCCAGCATGATGAATATAATATATTTTTGTTGAGCACACTTCAATTGCTTTTCTATTTTTTTACTCGAATGTACATTTTAAGCTAACAGAAAGCCACACTGAACAGTATTTCATTAATACACAGGATAAGATGTTATAATTAAATAGTGAATAGTTAAACAATTCAAAAAGTCAACATGTTGCTGTGAGCAGCAAGGGAATGACCAGACGGGAGCCGAGGTTCAGAGGAGTTTGAAACTTTTGTGCGCCATACACCGCCGACACCGAGAAATGCCACACTTCTTCTTTTGTTTGGTAACCCTTCCTTTTACAGTCCCCTAATTACTAGGCATTTACCCGGTACATACATGGTAAATCATAGTGTATTACTGGGTAATTACCACTGGTAATAAGAAGGTAAATACAGAGGTAGTTACCCAGCAAATACATGATAAATCATAGTGTATTACTGGGTAATTACCACTGGTAATAAGAAGGTAAATACAGAGGAATTATCCGGTAAATAATAGTGTATTACTGTGTAATTACCACTGGTAATAAGAAGGTAAATACAGAGGAATTACAGCTGAAGTACGAAGTAAAACCTCCACTCCATTACCCATCAACTCAACTAAGTAGCGTGTAGTCGTAACTGTTTTAGGTTGGTAATAACTCCGATATTGTGTACTTCCTAGGAAATTAGGCAACCAATTCTTGTAAACACCTATTATCCAAGGTTTATGTTGTTAACAGCCCAAGTTTAATGATGTACTATCTAGAAATTAGCATAGTGCTTCCCAATAAAATACTTTGTCTTAGTTATTATTCGTAGCTGCACCCATTTAGAAAGGGTTTATTCGATTTACCACTATGGAATTACTTACCTGGTAACAACCTCTGCAGGAACAGTTTTCCTCTAGTGTTATGGTACATCTTCTTAAAGGCACCCAGTGCAACTTTATGTAAACATTCAATGAAAAATAAACATTCAATTTCTAGTCTTTTTTACACGTAGTAAGTTTCAATAACTCCATACCATTACATATCGACATTCAAGGAGCAAAGATGAGACGTCGTTGTGTGGTGAGAACTGTGTGTGTCGTAAACAACAACAATCGCCGGTGGGGAGAAGCCATTTTTGCCATTGACTGGAAGCCTGCTTTATTTATTGTAGGTTACAAAAAATAAAGAAAATGGCGGCATTGTTGTTGTTATCGATTTTGTATCAGTTCTCACCACACAACGACGTCTCATCTTTGCTGCTTAAATGTCGGTATGTAATGGTATGGAGTTATTGAAACTTACTACGTGTAAAAAAGACTAGAAATTGAATGTTTATTTTTAAGCCTCGAAAGTTGCACTGGGTGCCTTTAAATACTGGGTACAAAGCCGTTTGTTTCCATGGTATTACCAGGTTCTTACCATATAATTTATAATAGATACATTCCATTATCCATGCAGTCAAGACAAACTTGTACCATGTACGTTCTGCGACGTTACCAAGTAAAACACACCAATTTACCCAGTAATTAAGCTGAAACTGTACTGTAAAAGGAAGCCTCGTTTATTTCCATGGTATTACCAGGTTCTTACCATATAATTTGTAATACTTTATTCCCTTTTCCATGCAGTCAACACAAACTTGTACCATGTACGTTCTGCGACGTTACCAAGTAAAACACGACAATTTACCCAGTAATTAAGCTGAAACTGCAGGGCTCCAGACTAACATTTTGCATTGTTTGCACTGGTGCGCCTAACTTATTTTTAGGTGCACCAGCAGAAAATGTAGGTGCACCCAAATTTTTCATTGCGTCGCCTTTAACGCCAAAAGGATTTTTTAACAACAATAAGTTGTAGAGAAATACTTTATTTTAAGCCCAATTATATAGCTATATATATAAAAAAAAAACGCACATAGCCTATGCATATTTTCGCCTTTGCTAATTGCATTATTTCAGCACTTTGAAGTGAGCTATAGACCGAATTTCACATAAGTTCAGGCACTGACTGATATGAACATACTAACTGTTGTACAGACTACTTGTACACAAGGAACCATGTGATTTTACTGTATAGAATTTGAGAAAATGTCTTTTGAAAAACTCACGTATGCATATTTTGGCCTTTGCAAATTGCATTATGTCAGCTATTTGAAGTGAGCTATAGACCGAATTTTGAGAAAATGTCATTTAAAAAACTCACATATGCATATTCTGCTGGCCAATGGAGTCGAACGTCCGCACTGGCGGCCAACTTGCCACAGTCAGCTGCTGTTGGTAGTGGTACATGTACATGTACTTTTTAAATAACCATAACTTGCTAAATTTTCAAACGGTTTGTTTTGTTATAAACGTCAGAGATGTAGTTACGGCACTGCATACTTGATACTGAACAATTATGTTAGATTCTAAAAAAAATTGAATCATGTTCTAAAATAGGTACAATATTATAACCGCGTTAATAACGTTTGTAAGAAACCAAACCGTTGGTAAACCGGTTGAAAATGTAGCAAATTATCGTTATTTAAAAAGTACGTATACCACTACCAACAAATGTTATGGGTGAGCAGCTGACTGGCAGGATGGCCGTAAGTGCGGACGTTCTAGACGCCGCCGTAAGACATTTCTATATATCTACACACGTCAGCCTAGTTCAGACCAAAGATTCACCTTCCAACGGCTTGCAACGAGACGGTTTTAGAACGTCGCAGGGGCGGTGTGAACGGGTCGTTGCAAGGAGTCGCAAGGAGTTGCAAGGAGTCGCCAGAGATTGAACATGTCAAATCGCAAGGTCCAGTTTTAGAACGCGATGATTTAACTATTTCTCTTCAGCCAATCACAGCACAGAACAACTTGTATGTCACGGCCTTACTCCGTCCCGGTACCGTACTGTCCGTACCAGCATAAAAATATCAGATTGAAATATCCGATATCCGGAGAATGACAAGACACAGTAACTCTAGCCTAATCTCAAGCAAAATAAAAATAAAACTAATTGCAAACCTAACTAATCGCAAACCTAACTAATCTAACCTAACCTACGCAAATTATGCTGTTGCGGCTCTCAGCTGTGCCAGAGCGTTCACAGTTGCTAGGGCAACCACCTAGCGTCGCAGCCCGTTGCAGCCAGTGTGAACGTCCCAGTTTTAGAACGTCGCAGACCGTCTCGTCGCAAGGAGTTGCGAGTTGCAAGCCGTGGCAAGGTGAATCTTTGGTCTGAACTGGGCTGTAGGTGAAGGGTTTTATTTTGAAAACGTTGCAAGATACCACCCAAAGGCTGTTTAGAGTAAAGGCGCACAAAGATTCTGTGTGATAGACAGCTGGCTCAACCGCGGATTAACGAATGGCGGCTCACTTGACCGCAGTTTACCAACGTCCGCAGCTGTCTTCTTCTTTAATGTATCTCCTATTACACCAATAAATTGGGCACATGCCGTATCATTGCTGTAGGTCGGGTTGACGTTTAATCCATTTTTCTTCATCAAAATAATCTCTGATTTAAATTTCGTGAACGGCATTTCCTCCTTTGCAATGTTGTATGCAACATTACATTTTATGATACCTCCGAGGACCTGATTACTACTGCCTGCCTCTGAAATGCAGCTGGGAGAGGGGCCACTTTATCCACACATTTGTCACGGCATATTGTGTGCTTTCTGGACATTTTTTAACGTTTCGATACGAAACGACTTTGCCTCGCCTGCTATTACCGGCCATATTCTGACCGCACTCCCGACAGTAAATGCAGTGCATTGCATTCCGTCCTTTGTCGTATCTCAGCCAGGGAAATTGTGTCAACCAGTCATGTCTGAAAGAGTACATTTTGGGCTTTTTAATTTGGGTCTCGGGGCCGGGCTCAATCTCAGATTCGGTTGTCTCCTCTGGTTCCGAATCTATGTTATCGCCGAAGGACCGGGGCCAGTTGGCATCTTCCCAGGGACCGTCGCCGGTGTCTTGGCTGGATTTCTTAATAAAAAAGCTTTCAATGTTTCTAATTTCCTCTCTTAATTTTCAAAAAATTCACCCTAGCAGCGTCAGGTGCACCAGTGCGACCTAGAATTTTTTTTAGTCGCACTATTAAATATTTTGGTCGCACTCTGGAGCCCTGAACTGTACTGTAAAAGGAAGCCTCGTTTGTTTCCATGGTATTACCAGGTTCTTACCATATAATTTGTAATACATTATTCCCTTTTCCATGCAGTCAACACAAACTTGTACCATGTACGTTCTGCGACGTTACCAAGTAAAACACGACAATTTACCCAGTAAGTAAGCTGAAACTGTACTGTAAAAGGAAGCCTAGTTTGTTTCCATGGTATTACCAGGCTCTTACCATATAAGTTGTAACTGGTTATTCCCTTTTCCATGCAATCAACACAAACCATATATGTTCTGCAACATCGTTCACCAGTAGTTAAGCACTTTAATTGTTGTTATAAAACCCCAAACCACTGTTGATGAAAGGCATTTTAAAATTAAACAAAATCAAAGGCTTTCAAACAATGCATATCTCACAAACAGGCACTGAACACTGTAGAAATCGGACAAAAAAAAGATCAACTCAATTTAAATGTTACTGATGGTGTTTTCATAAAACACATGACATTGTTATGGCAAGTGACCACAAGGAAGACTGCTTCAACCTCTTCAATTTGAATAAGTGGTGAATGCCATGTAGCAATCTGCCTATGGGAGCATCTTTGTGGTCATTCGCAAACCAATGAGTCCACTCGATGAATGAGAGATGACTCTTTAGTGTCTTCTCTGTAAGGTATCCCTGCAGTCTCCACATCTGGGATTTGAAGGCTGACCAAGACCTGACCATGTACCTCCAAATCTCCCCTTCCATACTGTAATAAAGAATCAGAAGACAAGAAAATAAACATTAGGACTGGCAATTAATGAACATTTCTAGAACATGTAGAACTCAAAGATTATTTTGTTTATTAGTTAAAGGATGCTGGTCCTCTGGCCATTGTGTTTGGTCATATTGAAAAGAGAAAAAGGCATAGCCATAAATACAGTTAATAGGACGGGAGGGGACAGGCTGTTGGCTCCGGTTAGCACTTTAGCAGGGCTGCCAAGCCTCACGCTTTGAGTGTGACAGTCACGCAATTTGACCCATTCTCACACCACACGCCACACTTGCCATTTCTCACGCTTATTTCCCCATTCATTACTCTAGTTTTTTTTTCTCATGATAATAAGCTTTGGTCCTCGCGGCTTCGAGTGGTTATGTAGTCGCGCGGTGTCCACTTTGCGATGTATACGTTTGACAGTTTGTAAACAATCTCCCGCGACCTGCGCGTGTGAGCGTCTTGGTGGAGCGTCTTGGTGGAGCGTCTTTGTATATAGTGCCAAATTTGACTTCTGGACTGCATTCTGCAACATTTTCAAGAAGGGTAAGTAGGCCTACATCAATCGCCTTCTTTCAAATATACATTATACACAGAGATGTTTACTGGTTGTTTTCATATTTCATAACAGCATTATGTATAAAAACGTAAGGTAATACATTACTGAACTCTTCGTGTTAGTTAGCATAACTAGGTAGCAGCATAGTTTGATTTCTCAAAATCAGCTCACCAATAAAATCAGTCTTGGTTTCAAAATGATCACAATCACTTGTGTAATGTTAAATGGCTTCATATAGACATTAAACAATCCTAAGATAAATAATGTGACATAAACGGAGCAAGGGCTGATGTCAATTTAATGTTAGCGAAGTAGGTGTGAGACGCCTCTCCCTCCCCCTTGCTAATATTTTGTCTCCGCTGTCTGTTCATCCAAAGTCAAATCTATTCTTGAGATTCCCAAATGTAATGTCACACGTTGAAAATTAAAGACAGGGAAAGCAGTTTGTCTGCCCTCTGCTTATGTAGTTCAGCAAATGTATTAGTTGGTTGTTAGTTAATGACACGAACATCATTCAAGTGTTCGTCCCGGGGGAAAGGCAACAGTTGTGACAGGTCGCTAGTACAGCTGTTATACAGTTATCCCATAGAAAGCCTTGTGTTATGCTTTTCCGTACACCCTCGAAAACAATTACTACGTTTTCTCATGCTGTGATAGACATGTTTAAGTGATCTAAGTTTTAGATTTATACCTTAGGACATCAGTCCTAAGGTATAAATCAATGTTTAAAAAGGCCAATTTTTTTGGTCGGCGGCCGAACGCATCTGACTCTAAAGTCTCACTCTTGTCATTTTCTGAAACTTGGCAGCCCTGACTTTAGCATCGAGCTAGCGGAGCTTCTGTCATTCAAATAACTCTGACATGTTGTTTAAAACCTATAACACCCAATTTATTAAAATATCCGGATTTAATCGGGCTCTCTCCCATGAGTACAGTTAATAGGACGGGAAGAGACAGGCTCTGTTAGCCCCGGTTAGCGCGATGCTAAAGAGCAGCTCTACCGGAGCATGCCACCTCAACAGGTGCAAGTTAGCCTCCGGTTTGATATTCGGTTTACCACCCAATCGGATTCATCAACATAAGTGCAATACATTACGGGCTTAGTAGGTTTAGGACGGCGTTTCGCGAAAATCACAAACACATGTTGTCGCCATCGATGTCTGTGCAACAACGTCATTTACGTTCTGGCTGTTACCTGTTTTAGGGACCGCCAACAAGTTACACTCACCGACTGGTGGCAGAGACGTTACCATGGAATTGTTTCTGGAAATAAATCATATAAAATAACATAAAAATCACAAAAAAATACATTTTGTCACCTGATTGTAGTAGTAGTTGCCAATGGTGGGCTGCTACTTACTGCAGGTAACTTTGCTAATATATTGCATTATTGTTAAACGGAATGCAATTAATAATTTCAAATATAGTTTAGTCTATTTTTGTCGAATATTAAACTATTAACTGCATTATGATTAACTATATTGCAATATATTTGTGTGATTAATTTCCTGAAACAATTCCATGGTAACGTCTCTGCCACCAGTCGGTGAGTGTAATTTGCTGACGGTCCCTAAAACAGGTAGCAGCCAGAACGTAAATGACGTCGTTGCACAGACATCGATGGCGCCAACATGTGTTTGTGATTTTTCGCGATACGGTGTCCTAAACCGTCCTCAACATACTAAGCCCGTGATGTATTGCACTTATGTTGATGAATCCGACTGGGTGGTAAACCGAATATCTGGCGAATATCAAACTGGAGGCTAACTTGCACCTGTTGAGGTGGCATGCTCCGGTGTTTCAGTTCAAGTGGTGACCGGTTTAACTGGTGACCCTCAGCCGAATGCTTCGCTTGTTGTCGTGGCTACGCCAGATGTTCGAAATCGGGACCAGACACGTAGCTGTCCTTGCGATTGCCTCTTTGATTTGTTATTCAATAAAATGTCAAAAACATTACAATCTCATTCGTTTTTGGAGTGTAATTGGAAGAAACTTGTCACGTAGAACCGTTCTAAGCCGATATAAATGGAAAATTAATGTTTAAAATATGATACATTACGGGATTCGAATTCATACCATTGGGGGGAAAAAATATAACAATCCGCAATTCCATTCCATTGTGCCGTTGACCCACTGGGGAAATAACCGCCGTAGTATAATAGAATTCGCAAATACTTCTTGAAAACACGAAAGGCAGCCAGATCAACTTGTGACCCTACTTTCCATGTAGCTATGACCATGCATTGGTAGCGTATCCCAAAAATAAGACGCCTTTACATCCAGTTAATCCAAACCTAATGTTGTGTTGCCCTCCACTGCTTGAAACTAGCCAAAAACACTGTTATGCGCTCATTCGATCATTTCGGTCGCCTGATGTGGTGTTGTCGCGTCCTCCTTCTTTATATCCTCTCTGTAAGCAAAGCAGCGACTTCGGAAATCAATGTGACGCAAGGCGATACCACTTTGAGACACAACGTTTATTCACATGAAAACATACATTACGAGATTCGAACTCGTACCATTGTGGGGAAAAATATAACAATCCGCAATACCATTCCATTGTGCCGTTGACCCACTGGGAAATTCGCCGCCGCAGTATACCTAGGGCCTACTAGAATTCGCAAATACTTCTTGAAAACACGAAAGGCAGCCAGATCAACTTGTGACCCTACTTTTTATGTAGTTATGACCATGCATTGGTCGCGTTTCTAAAAAATAAGACGCCTTTACATCCAGTTAATCCAAACCTAATGTTGTGTTGCCCTCCGCTCTTGAAGCGTGGTAAGGTTAGTTTTATATTGGACGTTGGATATTCAACGCATTCGAAAAATCTATTTAGCACTGGCTTCGATGGACGAATTTGTGTCAAACCTACTTAGATGTGTTAATACAAGGCTTACCTATGCAAAACAAAGCACCATTTGATTTTATAAAAAAAAATGTAATGTTAAAAAAGGCTATAAATCTATTTTGCGGCTTGACCTTTTGACCTACCCATATCAAAACACATCTGGTGTAATCAACTAACTGCCCCACACATAAGACAAAGCTTATTTTCTCAAAACACCTACCCTTTGATTTTATAAATATTTTTTTAACATTAAAAAAAAATTATAAAATCAAAACGAGGGTTTTTGGAAAAAATAAGCTTTGTGTTATGTGTGGGGCAGTTAGTTGATTACACCAGATGTGTTTTGATATGGGTAGGTCAAAAGGTCAAGCCGCAAAATAGATTTATAGCCTTTTTTAACATTACATTTTTTTTTATAAAATCAAATGGTGCTTTGTTTTACATAGGTAAGCCTTGTATTAACACATCTAAGTTGGTTTGACACAAATTCGTCCATCGAAGCCAGTGCTAAATAGATTTTTCGAATGCGTCGAATATCCAACGTCCAATATAAAACTCACCTTACCAGGCTTCAAGAGCGGAGGGCAACACAACATTAGGTTTGGATTAACTGGATGTAAAGGCGTCTTATTTTTTAGAAACGCGACCAATGCATGGTCATAACTACATAAAAAGTAGGGTCACAAGTTGATCTGGCTGCCTTTCGTGTTTTCAAGAAGTATTTGCGAATTCTAGTAGGCCCTAGGTATACTGCGACGGCGAATTTCCCAGTGGGTCAACGGCACAATGGAATGGTATTGCGGATTGTTATATTTTTCCCCACAATGGTATGAATTCGAATCCCGTAATGTATCATATTTTAAACATTCATTTTCCATTTATTTCGGCTTAGAACGGTTCTACGTGACAAGTTTCTTCCAATTACACTCCAAAAACGAATGAGATTGTAATGTTTTTGACATTTTATTGAATAACAAATCAAAGAGGCAATCGCAAGGACAGCTACGTGTCTGGTCCCGATTTCGAACATCTGGCGTAGCCACGACAACAAGCGAAGCATTCGGCTGAAAGTCACCAGTTAAACCGGTCACCACTTGAACTGAAACACCGGTAGAGCTGCTCTTTAGCATTGCGCTAACCGGGGCTAACAGAGCCTGTCTCTTCCCGTCCTATTAACTGTACTTATGGGAGAGAGCCCTATTAAATCCGGATATTTTAATAAATTGGGTGCTATAGGTTTTAAACAACATGTCCGAGTTATTTGAATGACAGAAGCTCCGCTAGCACGATGCTAAAGAGCTAACCGGAGCTAACAGCCTGTCCCCTCCCGTCCTATTAACCAGGGTTGCCAACTTTGGGACTTTGGCTGGAGTGAGACTCTAAAATATTAGCGTGAGCGGGGAATATTTTTGACAACCCTAACCCTAATTTTATTTATTTTTTTACTAAATAGTCCTCGTTTACTTAGTATAAACCCTCATTTAAGAAAAAAGGTTAAAGAATGGAAACGCTTTTTCAAAATGTTCATTTATTGGTTGCACCATTACAAAATAAAGACAGGCATCTCGAAGAAAGACAGAAATTTCAAAAACATAAAAGTTACCCCAGCTCCCCAGAGCTGGCTGGTGTGTGTGTGTGTGTGTGTGTGTGTGTGTGTGTGTGTGTGTGTGTGTGTGTGTGTGTGTGTGTGTGTGTGTGTGTGTGTGTGTACTCCTCAGCAGTTAGATATTAGGCCTGTTGTATGCCACAGTGGCAGTTTTGGCCTGCTTCACAACCTCTGCAGGAGGATCGTATCTGTAGCAGGGTTCAAGGCTGCTCATTTTCATGGTCATGATTGACGACAGGTTGCCTTCAAGGGACAGTTTGTTCCTGGTGTCAGTCTTGTTTAGGCCAATCTGTGAAAATGTTCGCTCAGCATCCGCATTTGAGTGAGGCATGCTCAACACAATCTGGGCCACCTTGGATAATTTGGGAAATTTAAAAGTGCCACTTGCCCGATTCTTATGATTTCCCAGATATACCCATAGGGGGGCCATCCTGTGGTACTCCCCATCCTCATTTGTCCTGATGACCGCCTCCCCCCAGATGGATGCAGGTGTTAGATTTCAGCTTATTTCTAAACTGTTCGGACAGACTCTGCGTTGTGTATTTTCAGTCGTAGTAGTAATTCTTGAAGTCGAAATCAAAGCAGCTTGACAGGTTGGATTAGAGGGTTGAATAGATGGTTTATTCCAGGATGTAATACAGCGAGATACAGACTTAGGTTGAATAATCTATAGTGGACCCGGTGGTCGATGACTTGTTCCTTGGCTGTCGAACCCTCTTCTCGTCGAACCAAAGGGTTGGGGCGAGTATTATACAAAAAGGGGATATATGAATAACACGAAAACAGACGCACTCTCAGCACTGATAAGGCATCTGGCCCTGGCTATGTCCCGGAGGACCAGGTCGGTTCAACCTTTTTGAGACATAACAATGGCAGAACACCCTGTCAGTATGAGAGGCCCTGGCTTGTCCCTAGGCTAGAAATGTGAACAACAGAGAGACACTAAAATACACCAACATTCTACACAGGTATATCTTCCTCCTCCATCATCTGAAACTCTAGGAACTCATCATTCAGCTGGTCCTGCTCCCTTGGTTGGTTGTAGGGCAGGTGATGGTTGAATCTAAACAGATATAATGGTTTGAGAAAAGGGTCTTTGCAACAGAATCAGAATGAACCAATATCACTCTACAGCCCAGGTGGCTGCATACATACCTATGAACAAAGTAGAGCACATCATCAAAGGTGGTATCCATTTTTTGTCTGAAGTCCACGAACCTTGAATGCTCCAGCACAGGGTCATGTAAAGGGAGCTTAGCTGTGGCGTACTCGACTGCCTTCACAAAAAAGCTCCTGGCTGCGAGATGGACGTTTTTAGCCGAGTCCATGGAGACATCACCTGCTTCCACAAGGCGGTTTAACGTGGTCCTCGTTGTGAAGCCCATAACCAAGCTGAGAATCTAAAAAGGTATGTATGGATAATTTAGTGCTGAGAGTAACGGAAGACCTGCAGACAATGCAAACATTATATAAAACCATTGTTTTTGTCACTCCTAATATTTACCTGGCAATTGGCTCTCCTCATCCCTGAGGTCCACATTGACGCCTCTAAAAGCTCCTGGCTTCAAGAATTTGGACAGGAATTTCTTGACGAACAACCTGATCTTGAATACACAAATAGAAGAATTAGATTAGCGAAAATACGGGCTCTCACACATTACCCTAAAAAATATACCCCCTTGTAAATGATCCCTATTCATACAATTACTTAAGGCACAGGGCTAAAGGAACTCTAAAATAGTGACGTGAATAGTATAGTAGACAAATAACGTTTTATATATTTGTGAGTTCAACTACAAATAAAAAACTAAATGCAACAATAAGTACTTGTTCATGAAGTAGATAGACACAAGGGTCTTGCCGCTGGAATAGCAGGTTGAAATGTGTGAAGGTTATCAGTGTCGACTGGTAGAACAAGAGATGGATCTCCGTCATTGGGTCCTGGAACGATTCACGCAGCCGGACACACCTGGCTTGCTTCTCATCTGTGGAGTTAAAGAAGAGGCACAGCAAAACAAATAAATAATATATTTTTTGAAACATTTTCATATTCCTTGACACTGTGTGAACTTGTGACAAGCGAAAAACTGATACCTTGTTACATTAGATGGATACATCAAATAGGTTTCAAAATCAAAACTAGGCTTATACTTACGGATGCTTCCAAAATAACTCTTGAGTGCATTATAGAGACGTAGAATCCGACTGACCACCATCTCCAAACTAAGCCATCTTGTGCTCACATGTAGCAGTGTCTCCATGTAGCTTGTGTCACAAAACGTACAGAATTCTGTGACGATAAAATGTAGATTGCAGCAAACAACCAGTGCAATGATTAAAGAAAAAAAAAAAAGAATGACTTTATCTGTATGTAAACTAGATCTTGAGAAATGAAATGAGTGAATTACCATCCAATATGTTCTTGCGTTTGGTGCTAGCTTTGAACCAAAAGCCCACATCTACTGCCAGGTCCTCAACATCGAACCCTGTGATCTGAAAGGATTTATTTTATTTTTAAAGAAGGAATTGCTAATGCAAATGGGACAGGTTTCCTATGGAATACCAACTTAACATTATAATGCTATGACATTTACATTTAGCAGACGCTTTTATCCAAAGCGACTCGCAAGGAGAATAACATTCAACCTACAACAACAAATACTGCTAAGTAGTGCTAGTAATTGTAAGTTAGGAAAGGAGGTACTCTCTGAAGAGCTGGGTCTTCAATTGCTTCTTCTATGACTAGACTAATTGAGCAATTTACCTCACTGTATACGGCACCAGCAGCGGAGGCATTGTTGTGCACTATGTGGCATGGGCAACCTAGGATGAACACTGAAGGGTTTTCTTTCAGCACCCTCGATTTGATAGAGTTTCTGTCTCCCATATTTACGCTGGCATTGTCAACAGAAAGAGCAATGCAATTCTGCCAAGGTATACTGTGCCCTTTCAACACAGAGTCCATCTTGCTGAAAATGGTTGCCGCAGTGCCACAGCCTTCTCCAGTTGTTATTCCCATATCCAAAAATCTATGGGCTACCCCATTGGTCTCCCAGATTTTGACAGTCAAAGGGTTCATCTTTGCCTTTCCTTAAGAAAAAGACACAAGTTTTACACAATCAGACAATAATTGAATCCGCCATCGTCAGTAAACAGTAAAGCAGCAATTCAAGCAATGCACAACTTGTCATTCTCTATACCTATCATATGTTGGATCAGGGTGTCTACAGGTATAAACAAATTAAATTTAAGACTTTTTTAAGACTTTTTAATACCACTTCTTAATGAAATTTAAGACCAAACTTACGATGGAAAAACAAATCAAAAGGGGAAATATACAGTAATCTTTCCAAGTAAACACACTGATGTCTAATAATAACCGGTTGAGTTTAAGAACATCAGCTAAATGTGTGTAATGCGAAAAGAGAACACAAAAATGTCATTAGTCCACAATTATATTTATTATTTTCAGAGCATTTAGGTCCCATAAACAAATGCTTATATAATCAAGTAAATAAATAAAAAATACTGTTCCTTTCGAACAAAATAATAAATACAATATCTACATAAATAAATGGCAATTTCAAGTGCTTTTGAAGTGCAAAATATAACTTAATATAACTTGTGTGAGTGTGTGTATGTGTGTGTGACAGACATCCTTTGAATCAACCAAAATCAAAAGATAATAATAATAAACAAAACACTGACCCTAGATGATAAACCAATAAACAGGAGCCCTGGCAGTGGCGTAATCGGGGGGGTGGGGTTAATATCCCCTAAAATCTAGGCTACGAGAATCAGCCCTAAACAAATGCAAGAAGTTCCGATCATTTGAACGACAGCAAGAAAATAACATTTGCAATTAAAGTGCACAATGGAAACATAGGACATTGTTCGTGTTTTACTACTCAAAGCATTCCAGGGATTGAGGTACAGTGGCAAGTTAGCGATCAAAGCAACAGGTAGACCACCTAACAAAATCAGAGCAACAGTAACGTTAGCTACCAATGGAGTTGAATGAATGATGTGCTAACGTTCACATATTAGAACGTAACGTAAATGTAAAACGTTTTGTTTTTTGCTCACACTGTGACAAATATGTTTAAGTAACCTCCGGATAAATATGTTTAAGTAACCTCCGTTTAATTTCCATAAACTGTTAGTTCGTTGTAAGGTAACATTAATACATTGCTAGCGGGTGGAAATAGCACTGACAGGACTAGAAAGCTAGTTAGCAGGCTAGCCAGCTATTAGGCTATCTAATCACTTGTATGTAGACGCTTTAGCTGCGCAGTAGTCTACGCTCTGACCTAACCAAAGACGCAGCGCACAGGCTACCGGAAAAAAAATATTTGGCAGAACAGATTGCCCGCATTTTCGCACTGACATGGCACACAAATATTTAAGACCAATGCAATCTGAATTTAAGACAATTTAATACTTTTTAAGGCCTTATTTTGATGAAAATTGATTTACGACTTTTTAAAGGTCCCATGACATGAAAATCTCACTTTGGGAGGTTTTCTAACATAAATATGAGTTCCCCTAGCCTGCCTATGGTCCCCCAGTGGCTAAAACTTGCGTTTGGTGTAAGACTAGCACTAGCTGTTCTGCTCGCCTTTGAAAAAACAGAGGCTCAAGCGCGCTGATTTGGAATGTCTGTGCTCATGACGTCATCAGGAATCTCCTCCCCTTACTCTGCCTGGCCCGCCCAGAGACGTTGGCCCGCCAATGAGACTCGACCGTGCGAGCGCCACATGTGTGTGTGTGAATACACACACTGTAACGCAAGTGTTTCTTGTCGGTTCTTTGACGTGTCTTGTATTTCCACAACGAGACTGTCGTGGGGGTTATCTAATCCATGGTTGAGAAGGAATTGGGGGAAAGGAACTTTGGTTTGACTCGCTGAAGTACATGAACTGCGACATGCCGCCGGTTGCCGCGAGGCACTATCGCCCGGCAGCGGGCAGCCGGCCGCAGGCAGCGCGCGGTTCAGTCGACTTCAGGTTGATGTGAAAGTGGAAGAACCAGAGACGTCGCAGAACCCGACAAAGTCGTTTGTGATTCATAATATCGTCTGGAGGCGCACACAATGTTATATGATATAGATATCTATGTATTATATAATATTATTTAGATATAGAGCTCCAGGACTGTAACGCAAGTGTTGTACACTTCCTTGTTATTTGGATAACCGTTCTGCTGTTGGTGTGATGGCGCATAACACGTCGGACTCTCGTCTCTGGTATTTCTACAACGAGACTCGTATTGGGGGTTATCTCAGCCAAGGTTGAGAATGAATTGGGGGGAAGGAACTTTGGCTTTGACTCCCTCAAGAACATGAACCACGACAAGGAGGAGAAAGGGATCTTTGCCGGGCAGCGCTTATGCACCTCCGCCTCCGGCGGTGGTCCCTCAGTGGGGCTCAAGCGGGAGACATTCGCCGTCAACAATCCCTTTCTCCTCCATGTCGTGGTTCATGTTCTTGAGGGAGTCAAAGCCAAAGTTCCTTCCCCCCAATTCATTCTCAACCTTGGCTGAGATAACCCCCAATACGAGTCTCGTTGTAGAAATACCAGATACGAGAGTCCGACGTGTTATGCGCCATCACACCAACAGCAGAACGGTTATCCAAATAACAAGGAAGTGTACAACACTTGCGTTACAGTCCTGGAGCTCTATATCTAAATAATATCATATACATAGATATCTATATCATATAACATATTGTGTGCGCCTCCAGACGATATTATGAATCACAAACGACTTTGTCGGGTTCTGCGACGTCTCTGGTTCTTCCACTTTCACATCAACCTGAAGTCGACTGAACCGCGCGCTGCCTGCTGCCGGCTGCCGGGCGATGGTGCCTCGCGGCAACCGGCGGCATGTCGCAGTTCATGTACTTCAGCGAGTCAAACCAAAGTTCCTTTCCCCCAATTCCTTCTCAACCATGGCTCAGATAACCCCCACGACAGTCTCGTTGTGGAAATACAAGACACGTCAAAGAACCGACAAGAAACACTTGCGTTACAGTGTGTGTATTCACATTGATGTGGAGAACCCAACGCGGTCGTTTGAGATTCATAATATCGGCTCACACAGCTTTTGGCCGTGATAATATATATTATATGATATAGATATCTGTGTAGGCTATATGATAATATTTAGATATAGAGCTCCAGGACTCCCGTGTGTTCTAGAATATTTACAGAACACGGCTAAAGGCTGTGTGCGCCTCGCCATCGCGATACATCCACTGTAAACAGAGCGCATGGTGGCTGCAAGCTGCTCAGGACCACACCCCCACCCTCCTCCTTGACACGCCCACCGAAACAGCGCATTTGGGGGAAGCTCAATGTGCGACTGGCTCGGAGTGGCTGTAACTCTGCACCACGGCTGAATTTAGGGAACGTCTTTGAATACTGTGTTAGTTGCCCACTAATACCTATGTTAAAGAATACATAAAATAGCATGTCATGGGACCTTTAAGACTTTTTAATACACCGCGGCCACCCTGTGGATTGATCAGATGTGGGATTCAAGCACCATATAAAAGCCTAATGGGAGAGGGAAAATAATTAAAAAAGGTCACCTGTATCATTGGGCCCATCTGTCGACAGAGTGAATGGTTTACTCTTCATGTTGCGCACCAGCTCGTTCAGTAAATAAGGACTTATTGCCTTGTTAATGATGGCTGATGTCTTTGTTCTTGCGGAACAATACTTCTTGGCAATTTTAGAATCCGGAAAGCACTCTTTAAATAGCGGGCTGAGGTGGTCACTGCCACTTTGACCTCTGCCCTTCTAGCCAGTAAAAAAAAGTTTACAAAGAATTTACATTTGAGGTAGAATATGTGCAAATGCATAGCCAAAGCACACATATGATTGGAATCAAATGATCACCTGAGTGTCCAGATTCATCTCTTCAGCCCTCGAACAAACAAATCTATCCATTTTGTTGGTACTGTCAAGGATTATTTTTTTTTTTATATGACTCTCTCTGGTGATATGCCGCTGAACATCTGCCCTGCCTTGATGCCTGCATTCTAACTCGTGCCGGCAGACTTCACACCAAAAGTGAAACTCAGTTGTGCCCTGTTTAATGAAAGGCCACTCTTTAGTCCAGGCACTGTTCAATTTGGAATTGTAAGCAGCGGCCCCTGATTTGGCCCTTTTCTTCTGCTTGACTGTTGGCTCTGTGCTTGTATCTTCCTCCTCCTCCACCACATCCTCCTCCTCCACCACATCCTCCTCCTCCTCCTCCACCAGCACCTCATCATCCAACACCACCACTTCATTGTCTTTCTCCACTCTTTCCTCTATCTAAAAAAGTAGGCTGTCTTAAAAAACCTGCAGCCTTATAATGACATGGTAGCCTAATCATGACATCTCCATTAAAATTACATGTAGGCCTGGATTTTCCTGTGCTAACATGGTAAGACAAGTTCATATTTTGAGTTGTGGTGAGGTATCAGGTGGAGGGCACACTGTCCATCTTTTAATGAAAAGGTAGGCTAGTGTAAAACATTTTTTTTGCTAACAAACAACTGACCATTAAATCATTTTGTGAATAGCTTACCTGCTGAAGCTGTCAGGGTGTGTGTGTTTCCCTGTGTTTCCCTCCTGTGTTGATTACTGTTCCCTCCCCTAATGTGTCTCAGCTGTTCCTCGTTGTGTTTGTTATTTAAGCCCTCGTCTTTCCTTTGTTCCTTGTGCTGTCATTGTGGTTGCTTGTGGTTTGCTGTGGTTAGTTATAGTTTGTTGGTCCTGCGTGCTCTCTGTGGCTACCTGTGTTCCCTTACTCCTTGCTCCTTGCCTTAGCCTTTTGGCAGAAATAAAGTGCCGTTTCCAATACCGTCTGCGTTTGGGTCCTACCTGCACCTCCTGCACCCTCAACCCTCTAACAGAATGACAGCACCAAGTTTGGACCCAGCGGACGCTCTGTTTTTCCGTGAGTTGGAGGATTTGTTGGTGACGATAATCCTGTCTATGGATGGCTGGGAGAACATTCCCAGCAGGAAGGAGCAGGAGGCTGTGTTGGGGCGTATGTGCAGGGCTGTTGCGTCAAGGCCAGAGTTGGAGGACGCCTTACCCGAGTGGGCAGTCGAGCTGCTCAACCCCACAACCTTTTGGCCGGAGAGCTACATGCCACTGCCACCGGACTTTGGTGACCGGCCTAAGCCTCCACGCTCCTACTCTCAGCCTCTGCCCCCGGTTCCCCGCTACCAGCCTCTGCCTCCGGTTCCCCGCTACCAGCCTCTGCCCCCGGTTCCCTGCTCTCAGCCTCTGATCCCTAGCTACCAGCCTCTGCCCCCGGTCCCCAGCTACCAGCCTCTGCCCCCGGTCCCTAGCTACCAGCCTCTGCCCCCGGTCCCTAGCTACCAGCCTCTGCCCCCGGTCCCTAGCTACCAGCCTCTGCCCCCGGTCCCTAGCTACCAGCCTCTGCCCCCGGTCCCTAGCTACCAGCCTCTGCCCCCGGTCCCTAGCTACCAGCCTCTGCCCCCGGTTCCCTGCTCTCAGCCTCTGCCCCCGGTTCCCTGCTCTCAGCCTCTGATCCCCAGCTACCTGCCTCTGCCCCCGGTTCCCCGCTACCAGCCTCTGTCCCCGGTTCCCAGCTACCGGCCTCTGTCCCCGGTTCCCAGCTACCGGCCTCTACCCCCGGTTCCCAGCTACCGGCCTCTACCCCCGGTTCCCAGCTACCAGCCTCTGCCCCCGGTCCCCAGCTACCAGCCTCTGCCCACGGTCCCTAGCTACCAGCCTCTGCCCCCGGTCCCTAGCTACCAGCCTCTTCCCCTGCCTGTGGAGGTCCGCCCTCTGCTCCTGCCGGAGGTGGCCCGCCCTCCAGACCGTCCAGGGGAGGCACGCCCTCCGCTCCTGCCTGTGGGGGCCCTCCTCCACTCCGTCCTGAGGGGGGTTCCTCTTCAAGGCCTTCCTCCTGAGGGGGTCCGCCCTCTACCTGGCCTTCTTCCTGAGGGGGTCCGCCCTCTACCTGGCCTTCCTCCTGAGGGTACCCGCCCTCTACCTTGCCTTCCAGTGGGGACCCGCCTTCTACCTGGCCTTCCTCCTGAGGGGACCCGCCCTCTACCTGGCCTTCCACCAGAGGGGACCCGCCCTCTGCCTGGCCTTCCACCAGAGGGGACCCGCCCTCTACCCTGTCCACCAGATGGGACCCGCCCCCTACCTGGCCTTCCACCAGAGGGGACCCGCCCTCTGCCTGGCCCTCCTCCTGAGGGGACCCGCCCTCTACCTGGCCTGCCTCCTGAGGGGACCCGCCCTCTACCTGGCCTTCCTCCAGAGGGGACCCGCCCTCTACCTCGCCTTCCTCTTGAGGGGACCCGCCCTCTACCTCACCTTCGCCGGCCTCCTGAAGGGTTCCGCCTTCACCGCTGCCGGCCTTCTGAGGGGGTTCTGTGCCACTGCAGGTCTCATGAGGGACTGAGCCCTCATCGTCCTTGCCGGCAGCCTCCTGAAGGGTTCCGCCTTCACTCTGCCTCTGCTTGCCCCCCAGGCCGTCCGCCTGAGGTTCCATGCCTTGCCCTGGGGCAGTTTTCTGGCCGCCCGCCTGACGTCCCTCGGCTCTGCCGCAGTCCATTTTTTTTTGATTCCCCCCTCCTGGCGCCCCTCCACCCACCCGTTTTGGGTTTGACTTTCTTTGTTTTTTGCTTGTCGTGGGTCGCCTGGGAGTCGACCCTTAAGGGGGGGGTACTGTCAGGGTGTGTGTGTTTCCCTGTGTTTCCCTCCTGTGTTGATTACTGTTCCCTCCCCTAATGTGTCTCAGCTGTTCCTCGTTGTGTTTGTTATTTAAGCCCTCGTCTTTCCTTTGTTCCTTGTGCTGTCATTGTGGTTAGTTGTTAGTCCTGCGTGTTCCGTGTTCCCTGTCGTCTCCCGAGTTCCTTGTTCCCTCTCGAGTTCCCTGTTGTCTCCCGAGTTCCCTGATTCCTGTGCCTTAGCCTTTAGGCCTGAATAAAGTGCCGTTTCCTGTAATACCGTCTGCGTTTGGGTCCTACCTGCCTGCCTGCACCCGCAGCCCCCTAACAGAAGCTCTGCTTCATTCTTCTCTCCATGTCCATGATCCGTTTTTCTCTTGAAATATTTCAGCAAGCTCATCTAACAAAACGTCATTGCACATGATCCTTTTATTTAGCAATTAACTAGCCCTCATAACACACGTGTGAAAACGTTTGCAACTAGTTGAAGTCTTTACTGTCTCAGCACACAATTAGACTGATTAAGCAAGGCTACGTCTGTAGTGACAAGGTACACTATTGTATTAGACAATTTATTATTCGATTTGTTAGGCTACTTTATCTGCTTACCTTGCTTAATTGTCATCCAAACTTTGAAACGCGCATCAGTGGGCTCCGACTTCAAACCTATACGCTCTGAACTCTCTCTGACCTTTTCAAACGCAACTTAGTATCAGGTGCGTGGTTTTCAACGATCAGAGAATACTGCCGTGGTCACGTTGTAGGTAGGCAGATGTTACGGCTGCTAGTCTGCTCCCGCAGAAAAAAAACGGGAGGATTTTTTATTTGGCGTGACATTTCTTGGGTGTGCGTGACAGCGTGAGATTGATGGTGAAAGCGTGGCGTGACTGTTGGCAACCCTGTATTAAAGGGACACTGTGTAAAAATTACTCCCATCTAGTGGTACAATTGTATATTGCATTCAAACTAATAGTGCTCGCTTGTCCAAAAACTACGGTGGGCAGTATGTGCCAAGAAGCTGTGACATGACACCTACTGGGCTACCTCATCGAGTCATTCGAGTGATGAGGTTCGTGGACAACTGGACAAATTAGATGGACAAATCAGATCAGGTTTATTGACCAAGCATTCTTACAGACAACGAACTTGACTCCAGCAGTTGTGGACTTTCCAACATGACAAATAACTATACAGATGATAAATAACAGTAGGTCATTTAATGTCAGATTACATAAAATGTCATAACATAAAAGTTGACATAGCCTTTGGTAGTCTTGGAGTTACCGATAATCAAAACAATAATTCCCATAATGCGTGCGGCTGAGCACGCATCCTAATCAACGCATTGTAACCCGTTGATTTCAACAATGTAACAGTATTCTAAATACCAACAATTTACATTGTAACTAACGGAATCAAATCAAAATCAAATCAAATTTATTGTCATTTTGTTGATTGAACAAAACGAGAAGGCGTTTCTCACGGATCAAGATCAACATAGATTTCAAACAAACAAACAAACGTCCCAATGATGAATAAATAAATAAATAATAAATAAAGTCCAGTGAGAAGATCTGGGACGCTGGTGCATTGAGCATCCTGACAGCTTGAGGTAGGAAGCTGTTCCGCAGCCTGGTGGTGGAGCATCTTAAGCTGCGATAGCGTTTCTTGGAGGGTAGGAGCTGAAAGAAGCTGTTCAGTTTGTTTACGTCCACCCCGTCTCTGCTGCTTCCTCCTCCGGGCAGTTGCGGGCACGGTGTCACAGTGTCCGTTAGTATCCTGTGTTTGCGTAGTATGTCCAGATGCCAGCGAATGCCAGTGATGTTACTCGCTCTCAATGTCCTAATGTTTAATATTGTTTCCCTGTCATAAACTACGTTCGTCGTAGGACGTCTCACACTCAAACATTCAATCTCAATCTCACAGATCTCAAGAGGGGCCGCTGCGACTGTGCGCGCCGCCAGTTAGTCGCCCTGGCAACGAGTTTACTTCCTCGTCTCCTATCCTGTTCCTAATTCCTCCTCTCGATCTTCTTTTCCTCCGTATTGTCTTCTTTATCAGAGTTGTTGGTATGAAATCCAGTTGTCCGGGTGATAAATCAACTGTCTCGCAAGCGAGTTGAAGCTCCAGAAGGTCCGCTCTAGCCTAAGTGCGTCTCGGTGGATTTGGATACGTGGTGACCACAGCAGAGAATAAACCATAACTTGATGAAGAATGGCTTTTGAATTCCTCCAACGCATTTGACAGTATCCATAAGTCATAAGAATATTGTCACGATTTAAACTCGACAAAAATGTGAAAAAGTAAATTAAATATGTAATAAAGTAGCCTTTCAATGACGAGTCGCTCAAACATAGCGCCCTGCATCTCGTTGCCATGAAAAACCATGTTATACATGCTTTGCTTACACATCGTCGTTTTTTTGGCGACGATGATTCCTTCTCCTGTGGCGTGGCATAACTATGGTCTTTCAAAAAAATGCAGTGCATGTTCAAATTTGCCGGTAAAACTCGTCTCGCTAAACTAAGCTCTGTTCCACCGTCACGCTGGCTCAGAGTGAAAACGCGTTTGCAATTCCTGTACGACGTAGTGCTTTTTGACCCTCTCGGCAGCTCATAGACCGGAAGAAAATGGAAGCCTCCATGAAGCTTACCCGTCCTATGTAACCATATTGATATTAATATTAATTATTCTTCGCTCAGGAGGATAAGTGAGATTTTTGGCAGAGATAATTTTACACCAATGAGGACTTATTTATGAATGAATATGTTGATTTGAGGCATTAAATTACTCAAAATATTACATAGTGTCCCTTTAACTGTATTTATGGCTATGCCTTTTTCTCTTTTCAATATGACCAAACACAATGGCCAGAGGACCAGCATCCTTTTTTAACTGATAAACAAAATAATCTTTGAGTTCTACATGTTCTAGAAATGTTCATTAATTGACAGTCCTAATGTATAATTTCTTGTCTTCTGATTCTTTATTACAGTATGGAAGGGGAGATTTGGAGGTACCTGGTCAGGTCTTGGTCAGCCTTCAAATCCCAGATGTGGAGACTGCAGGAATACCTCACAGAGAAGACACTAAAGAGCCATCTCTCATTCATCGAGTGGACTCATTGGTTTGCGAATGACCACAAAGATGCTCCCATAGGCAGATTGCTGCATGGCATTCACCACTTATTCAAATTGAAGAGGTTGAAGCAGTCTTCCTTGTGGTCACTTGCCATAACACTGTCATGTGTTTTATGAAAACACCATCAGTAACATTTAAATTGAGTTGATGTGGACGGCTCTTTTTTTTTGTCCGATTTCTTCAGTGTTCAGTGCCTGTTTGTGAGATATGCATTGTTTGAAAGATAAGCCTTTGATTTTGTTTAATTTTAATATGCCTTTCATCAACAGTGGTTTGGGGTTTTATAACAACAATTAAAGTGCTTAACTACTGGTGAACGATGTTGCAGAACATATATGGTTTGTGTTGATTACATGTAAAAGGGAATAACCAATTACAAATTATATGGTAAGAACCTGGTAATACCATGGAAACAAACAAGGCTTCCTTTTACAGTACAGTTTCAGCTTACTTACTGGGTAAATTGGTGTGTTTTACTTGGTAACGTCGCAGAACGTACATGGTTCAAGTTTGTGTTGACTGCATGGAAAAGGGAATGTATTACAAATTATATGGTAAGAACCTGGTAATACCATGGAAAAAAACAAGGCTTCCTTTTACAGTACAGTTTCAGCTTAATTACTGGGTAAATTGTCGTGTTTTACTTGGTAACGTCGCAGAACGTACATGGTACATGTTTGTGTTGACTGCATGGACAATGGAATGTATATTTTATAAATTATATGGTAAGAACCTGGTAATACCAAAAGGCTTCCTTTTACAGTACAGTTTCAGCTTACTTACCTGGTAAATTGTCGTGTTTTACTTGGTAACGTCGCAGAACGTGCTTGGTACAAGTTTGTGTTGACTGCATGGACAATGGAATATATTATAAATTATATGGTAAGAACCTGGTAATACCATGGAAACAAACGAGGCTTCCTTTTACAGTAGTTTCAGCTTACTTACTGGGTAAATTGTCGTGTTTTACTTGGTAACGTCGCAGAACATACATGGTACATGTTTGTGTTGACTGCATGGATAATGGAATATATCTATTATAAATTATATGGTAAGAACCTGGTAATACCATGGAAACAAACGGCTTCGTACCCAGTATTTAAGAAGATGTAGCATGACACTAGAGGAAAACTTCCTGCAGAGGTTGTTACCAGGTAAGTAATTCAATAGTGTTAAATCGAATAAACCCTTTCTAAATGGGTGTAGCTATGAATAATAACCAAGAAAAAGTATTTTATTGGAAAGCACTATGCTAACACTATGCTTCTAGATAGTACATCATTAAATTTGGGCTGTTACCAACATAAACCTTGGATAATAGGTGTTCATAAGAATTGGTTGCCTAATTTCCTAGGAAGTACACAATATCGGAGTTATTACCAACCTAAAACAGTTACAACTACACGCTACTTGGTTGAGTTGATGGGTAATAGTGGAGGTTTTACTTAGTACTTCAGCTGTAATTCCTCTGTATTTACCTTTTTATTGCCAGTGGTAATTACACAGTAATACACTATAATTTACCGGATAATTCCTCTGTATTTACCTTCTTATTACCAGTGGTAATTACCCAGTAATACACTATGATTTACCATGTATTTACCGGGTAACTACCTCTGTATTTACCTTCTTATTACCAGTGGCAATTACCCAGTAATACACTATGATTTACCCCTAGTAATTAGGGGACTGTAAAAGGAAGGGTTACCTTTTGTTTTTTGGCAGATTACCGGCAGAATGTTTTTTTTTGCTTAACACCAACAACTGTACAGGAGTGTGTAATACTGCACGTCGTAGAATCTGTACTTAAAAATAAATGAATAAATAAATAAAAATAATAGCAATAATTATATTATTTTCATTATATCAGTATTTTTAAGAAAAAATAAACAAGGCTTTAAGTCTCTCCCTTGTCATCCCCTTTTCTTCAAGTATAACATGAATTGAGTTATCTTCTTCCGTTGTCTGCCATATTGCTCTACTATCAATATATTATATATATAACATGCAAAAATAACATGTTCTACAGCTTCTTTATCTTGGCATTCTATGCATGATCCATAACCCCTTCCTACTATTTGTAAGGTTGCATTCAAATCTGTATGTCCTAATCTTAGTCTGGTGTAAACCACTTTTTCCCTTCTGCTTAAGCTTGTTGAATTAACCCTTTTCCCTGTCACATTCATCGTTACTTTATGCTAGTGTCTAGCATTAAGTTTATTTAAACACACCCACACACGTGAAACACATGACCCACCAACATGAACACCTCGTTGGCGGTGGTGGTGTTCGCAAACTCCCCTCACCGAGGTTCCCTCTACATCATTTACCACACTCAGGAGACGCTACACACCAATTAGCGACAGTCAGAACCTTCCCAGGATCCTTTGCGGCACTCGGAACGTCCACGATCGCCACAATACATCAAGCAGGCTAACGAACAAATTCTGTGCCCTTATTTATGTGGTCGTTTCCGATTTGAATAATTTGTCTCAGTGCTTTTAGGATCAGCACATCAATGTCACTATTCAAGTCGTGTTCTTCGTGGTAATTCTTCACAGGAAAGATGTCAGTTAAAGGAATTCCCAGCTTACTTTGGAGCTCCTCCATCTGAAAAAAGTAGCAGTTTTAACTAATGATGTGTGACCTTTAAGATTTTTTTAAATTAATAATAAAACACAGAAACAATAAATAAATTATTCAACATCAGTCACATTTGTTGTCCAAATAGAGCATGGAAAGTAGTTCTTTCCAAATGGGATCAATGTCCAAAAAATGTTTTTGTATTTCCATTCCAATATCTAGCGGCATATTAGTAATACAAGAAAATTCACGGAATCATGTTCACAGAAACATATCAACAGCATGTGAAGGCTGTTCACACAAAGTAACATCATGTGAAAGACAGCTGATGTTAACAGCATGTAGAAAAAGTGCCAACCATATAGGACCTCCCATCCACACATAGGACCTCCCATCCACACATAGGACCTCCCATCCACACATAGGACCTACCTTCCAAGCATAGGACCTACCATCCACACATAGGACCTACCATCCACACATAGGACCTACCATCCACACATAGGACCTACCATCCACACATAGGAACTACCATCCACACATAGGACCTCCCATCCACACATAGGACCTCCCATCCACACATAGGACCTACCATCTGAACAAAGGACCTACCATCTGAACAAAGGACCTCCCATCCACACATAGGACCTACGATCTGTATATAGGAGCTACCGACCTATGCCTACCATCTTAACAAAGGTGCTACCATCCTATCATCCACACATAGGACCTACCGACCAAAGATATGACCTAGCATCCACACATAGGACCTACCATCTTCTTGATGTGCTTGCTTTTGTAGACATTTTTTATACTTTTTTTAACGATTGGACAAGCTTCATCAATTTTTGTCAGAATGGCCATCTGTGGAATGTCTTAACACAGACAGAACAGAAACATAGGTCAATATTAGCTTTGTTCTCAAAACTAGCAACACTAACTATGCCTCAAACAAAACCCTGTTACACACATGGAGGAACTCCCCTATTCTCACCATAGTCTCTGGCAGCTGTTCTGATGATTTGCATCTTGTTCAGGGTATCATCCTTCAGAAAAGGCACAGCATTGGCAGAAACAACACAGACCAGTATGTCTGCCATGTCATTTCTATCAGGGTTCTCGTTATAGCCTTCATCGGACGGATGCAATGCAGATGCAGCATTGAACTGAAATTTGATGCAAAATAAACAGTTGATTGATGGTCATATTTCATGCACTATGACTATCCCACTCAGAAAGGTTTTCACATACCGATGATGGACAGGCATGATGGATTCTCTGAACCAATCACAGAAGTGATGCCCTGAAATTTTGTGGGAGAGGTCTAACGTCTAGATTGTGTTGGTTTCAAGAATTCCAGCCAGCCTTATTTTCATGGGATAATAATAATGCATATCATATTCCATTGCTGACAAGTCGACACCAACTACCACACGCTGACCCGGAAGCCCAAAATAATCTTCATTTAGTTACCATGGAGACTCATTACAGCATGTAACAAGAATCCTGCACACGTTGTGGCATCCCGCCCCTGAAGCCTCGGCCTGAACGGTCCAGAGGGACCGTGAAGGACGGGGGATACCACCCCCACCCACCAGCCGGCGACGGAGAGCACCTGGACCTTCCCCCCAATCAGCGGGATGGGGGACACCTGGCGGCTGGGAGGAGGAAGGCCCGGAGCCATTATAAGAGAGGCTACAGACCAGAAGCAGGGAGGAGGCAGAGACACGCATTGACTGCAGAGGCTTGAGGCTCACGGAGACCCAAGCGCACCCTTGTCTGTGATCATTGAAATAAACGCCGAAGTCGGCTTAAACTAACCGTTGCCACGTGTAGTAACTCTGAATCCCGGCACATTCTCCAAGCCGGATACCACATATGGTGGAGAATGCAGGCAACCTGAGCGTTCCCACTACTACTACCCCACCATGCAGAACCCGTTCAGCTCCTGAACGCCAGACCCGCCCCAGCCCCATGGCGCGCCGAGACCCGCCAAGCCCCGAGGGGACCCCCCATCGGCAACCCGGCTCCAGGCTTCACCCCACTGGGCGGAGTACCGGAGAACCGGGAGGTGCGGCGCTGCTTTGGGTGCGGCCAGCCCGGCCACATCGCTCGCTATTGCCCGAGGGGACGGGATGTGTCGATGCCGTCCCGGGGGCGGACCACACGTGCATGTTGGCGACCTGCTGGACGCAGGGAACGTCTGGTAGTCCGACCATCCCGGCGCGGGTGATGAACCAGGACAGGCAGGCCCTCTTGGACACCGGCAGTGCGGTTACCCTCCTTCGCCCCGACCTGGCGGGTGGGAAGGCAGGGGAACCGATGGAGGTGGCCTGCGTCCACGGGGACACCCGGACATACCCCACGTGCCACGTGGTTGTCCGCACCACACACGGTGTGTTCACGATCCGGGCGGGGATTGTCCCCCACCTACCGGTCCCCGTGTTAATCGGGAGGGACTGCCCGATCTTCCATCGGTTGTGGGACCCGACGCGGGAGCTCCGGAGCTGGAGAGGCCCTCCCCGCAGAGGGGCGCGGGGGGTTCGGCAGGCGTACGGGGCCACCCGGCGTCCATCGTCCCCGGGAGAGCTGACGGCGGAGGACGAGGGATCCGAGGGGAACGGACCTTCCCCACCGGGGACCCCGGGGCGCACGGCGAGAAGACCCGTCCGGAGCGAGACACCGGAACCTACCCCCGACACCCCGGAGACCCTCACAGCCTCCGAGCAACCAGACCCACCGGAAGACCCAGAGAGCTCCCCCCTCACTGAGTTCTCGGACTTCTTACCAGAGGTGGGGGAAGGCTCGTCCCGACCCGGCCAGTTCGCCACCGCTCAGCTCCAGGATGAGGCCCTCAAGCACGCCTGGAGCCACGTCCTGGTTCACGACGGGCAGGCCCGAGACTCGGTGAGTCACACACCACATCCGCACTTCAGCACCAGGGGGGGTCTGTTGTATCGAGTAGCCTCCGGGGAGGGGGGAGTGAGGGAACAGCTAGTGGTGCCCCGTTCCTACATTAGTAAGGTGCTTTTTATGGCCCACACCCACCTCCTGGGGGCCCACCTGGGCATGGACAAGACCCGGGAGCAGGTCCTAGCCAGGTTCTATTGGCCGGGAGTTAAGCGGGATGTTCAGCGCCACTGCCAGGGGTGCCCCGAGTGCCAGCGGGTAGCCCCCCGGTCCACCGCTAGACACCCCCTCATTCCCATGCCCATCATTGAGACCCCCTACGACCGTTTGGCCTTAGACATCGTGGGGCCCCTTCCCAAGACCAGCCGGGGCCACCGCTATATCCTGGTGCTAGTTGACTACGCCACCCGGTACCCCGAGGCCCTTCCCCTGCGCGCCGCCACTGCCAAGGCAGTCGCCTGTGAACTTATGCTCCTCTTCAGCCGGGTAGGGATAGCAAAGGAGGTGCTCACTGATCAGGGGTCGTGCTTCATGTCACGGGTGATGAAGGAGGTCCTCAGGCTCCTGCAGGTGAAGCAGCTCCGGATCTCGGTTTACCACCCCCAGACGGACGGCCTGGTCGAGCGTTTCAACAAGACACTAAAGCAGATGCTCAAGAAGACATGCAAGCCGACGGGAAGAACTGGGACCAACTACTACCCCACGTACTGTTCGCGGTACGGGAGGTCCCCCAGGCGTCCACCGGGTTCTCCCCCTTCGAGCTGCTGTACGGGCGGAGGCCCCGCGGGATCCTGAACATCGCAAAGGAGGCCTGGGAGAGCCAGCCGTCCCCCCACCGCACCACTGTGGATCACGTGGAGCAGGTACGTGACCACATGGGCCGGGTGTGGCCCATCGTCCGGGGGCACCTCCAGCGAGCGCAGCAGGCCCAGGCGAGGGTCTATAACCGAGGAGCCCAGCTGAGGACCTTTCAGCCAGGGGATCTGGTCCTGGTCCCCACGGCGGAGTGCCGGTTCCTGGCCAAGTGGCAGGGACCCTACGAGGTGGTGGAACGCGTGGGGGAGGTGAACTACCGGGTCCGCCAGCCAGGGAGGCGGAAGCCGACACAGCTATACCACATTAATATTCTGAAGCAGTGGAGGGAGGGGGAGCAGACACCCGCCGACCCCGCTCCCTTGTCCCTGGCGGCCCGGCAGGAGATCCCTGAGGTCCCGGTGGGGGAGGACCTCAGCCCGGCCCAGAGGCACGACCTGGACAAGATCATCCTACAGCATGGGGACGTGTTCTCCGACCTGCCGGGGAGGACTGCAGTCACACACCACGACATCCGGACGGCGCCAGGCATAAGGGTAAGGGTTCCGCCCTACAGGATCCCAGAGGCCCGGAGGGAGGCCATACGGACCGAGGTGCGCCGAATGCTGCAGCTCGGGGTGATAGAGGAGTCACGCAGCGCCTGGTGCAGCCCGGTGGTCCTGGTGCCCAAGCCAGATGGTACCTTTAGGTTTACGACTTCAGGCGGCTGAACGAGGCGTCGGAGTTCGACGCCTACCCCATGCCCCGGGTCGACGAACTAATCGAGCGCCTGGGCCCGGCGCGGTACCTGTCGACCCTGGACCTGACCAAGGGGTACTGGCAGGTGCCGTTGACCCGAGCGGCCCGGGAAAAGACGGCGTTCTCCACCCCGGGGGGACTTTACCAGTACACCGTCCTCCCTTTCGGGGTACACGGCGCCCCGGCCACCTTCCAGCGGATGATGGACCAGCTCCTGAGGCCCCACCAGGATTACGCGGCGGCCTACATTGATGACATCATCATTTACAGCCCCAGCTGGGATATCCACGTCCGCCAGCTAAGGGCCGTGCTGGGAGAGCTACGGAAGGCGGGCCTCACCGCTAACCCGGCCAAATGTCGCCTCGGGAGAGAGGAGACGACGTACCTGGGGTACCGGGTCGGGAGGGGGACAGTGCGGCCGCAGGAAGGCAAGGTAGCCGCCATACGGGCCTGGCCTCAGCCCAGCACCAAGAAGCAGGTAAAGGCGATCTTGGGGCTGGTGGGCTACTATCAGCGCTTCATTCCCGGGTACGCCACGCTGGCCAGCCCCATGAACGACCTGACCCGTAAGGCCTTGCCAGACCGGGTCACCTGGTCGGAGGCGGCGGACCAGGCTTTCAAGACGCTCCGGGAGGCCCTGTGCTCTGAACCTGTACTAATCACCCCTGACTTTAATCTCCCCGTGATTGTGCACACAGACGCCTCGGAGGTGGGACTCGGGGGGGTCTTGTCCCAGGTCCGGGCCGTAGAGGAGCACCCCATAACCTACGTCAGCCGGAAGCTCCTCCCCAATGAGCGCAACTACTCCACCGTGGAGAAGGAGGCCCTGGCCATCAAATGGTGCCTGGAGAAGATGCGCTACTACCTCCTGGGGAGGGAGTTCACTTTGGTCACCGACCACGCCCCCCTGAAGTGGATGGCGGGGGCCAAGAATACGAACGCCCGGGTGACACGGTGGTTCCTGGCTCTCCAGGATTTCCGGTTCCGGGTGGACCACCGACCGGGCCGAGAGCATGCCAACGCCGACGCCCTGTCACGTCGGGATGCCTGCCTGGGAGGGTTCCCCAGAGACCAGGGGCTTGAGCAAACGGGGGGGGAGTGTGGCATCCCGCCCCTGAAGCCTCGGCCTGAACGGTCCAGAGGGACCGTGAAGGACGGGGGATACCACCCCCACCCACCAGCCGGCGACGGAGAGCACCTGGACCTTCCCCCCAATCAGCGGGATGGGGGACACCTGGCGGCTGGGAGGAGGAAGGCCCGGAGCCACTATAAGAGAGGCTACAGACCAGAAGCAGGGAGGAGGCAGAGACACACATTGACTGCAGAGGCTTGAGGCTCACGGAGACCCAAGCGCACCCTTGTCTGTGATCATTGAAATAAACTGTGATCATTGTAGTAACTCTGAATCCCGGCACATTCTCCAAGCCGGATACCACAACGTGCACTCAGGATTCCTTTTTGATGACGTCATACACAGTCCCTCCACTAAAAACATCCCCACTCCATAACTCCTGTGAAGCTCTTATTTTGACCCTGCTCATCCAGATTGAAATATTTGGTTTTGAAAATGAAAACGCTAAAGATGTCCTTACCTGCTTCTTGAAACACGGCCCAGATCTATGAAGACTGAAGAAATATATACATAGACCAAAACATTATACCTTGTAACCCTCTTTCAGGTGTCCTTGCATGGCGTGTTTGATGTCCTCCTCACAGACTCCTCTGATGCCTTCCAAGCCCATGGCGTCGTTGAAGACGAACGAGTGATATCGGCCTGCCTTGCCTTTTTGGATTTGATGTGTTTTGTACTATTAAAAGAGTGCAATTTTATTTCAGTATTTCCCATATTAGATGATGATATTGATAAAACTGTGTCTACAAAGAGTATTGTATACACAGTTATACAAAACTCTTCGTAGATAAAGAGTTGCCAGGAACAATATACCTTGACAGTGAAGGTGTCCCCACTGCTCGAGGCTGCTGCAGGACGGCTTATCCTGTTCTGACAAACACTGTCAACAGAATTAATGAAACTGGATTTTCCACTTCCAGACGGGCCATAGAGCAGAATCCGAAGGTGCTTTTTGGTGCCCTCTTCGAGGCTGAACGAATTCAGCCACTTGACTTCCTCTTCTCTATCGCTGTTTAAAAATATATATATTTGCACAGAACCAAATTAATATTTGTTTTCAATGCGTTACATATTCAAGATGCAAAGTGTAGAATCAAGTGGCGTTTAGCAGAACGGCAGAAATGTTGAGTTTTCAAAGCTTTTTTGTGTTTTCAAAGCCTTTGAATGAGCCTTTATATATAATTAGAGACCTGGCTGTTTCCCAATGTGAAGGCTGCAGCATTGCTAGGACGCGTCCTTGCTAGTCGCATCCTATGGAGATGAGACTAGAGTGCTAGCTCGAGTGCTTCCTAGCGTTTGTAACGTTCAGACTTTGGAACGACTTGCTAGTGTGGAAGCGCTTCCGCTTTTTAATACTGCGTTTACGCTCGTAAATACATGTGCGCTTATGAAGAAAACATGGCAGCAATCAAGTTGATCGATATTTATTTGACTTTTGTCTGTTATGAATGCGGTCATGTCTCCTTCGCATGGAGCCTCTTTGAGCAAGTCACAAAAGCTTTGTTGCGGTTGCTCGATCTTTATTTAAAAAAAAAAATCCATTCAATTTTTATACAACTAAGTGAAATTGTCTGAGAACTTAATTCATGCATCACATTTACAGCATGGTTGATTACTATTGTGCAGTGGGGAAAAAGACAAAGAAAGCTATGATAAACATGCATTTATTTGGATATATTATTGAACTGATCTGATTCATTCATATATACCGACAATCTACCAGTGCTTTGAACACATAAGTATATTATATAAAATACAGTTATATACGTTCATTACAAATTACAAACATTGCAAATGATCGGTGGTGCATTTATTTGACAACATGTTTGTGGGTCACCCTTAGGTGCACAAAAGCCTCCGTTTGCTGGGCTGACCCTAAAAAAAAAGATTAAACACAAACATAAATAGGTATACATAAATAATGTTATCTTGTGAGCGAGTAAATTTACATTGTTGACAGTGGTGTTTAACACCATAGCTACGTCCATGCAAAATATAGCAACGTATCATTAAGTTGCAAAAACGTTTGAAAAGTGGCACAGGTTTTAAGCTTGATTATTTGCATTACAGTTTTTTCCTATCGTTTTAGGCAATTTACCTAAACCATGTTCACATTCCCTAAACACTTCACACAGTGAGCATACCAGTAGACCATGTGAATCAAACTGTGGTTACTTGCCCCTATGCTAAGATACAAATGATGGCAATGACGCCTTCTTCCAAATTTCATGGATACCTGCCCCAGTCAATGTTCACTACCGGCAAAACGCTGTGGAACTACAGCATATTTTACCAATGTTTAGATACTCTGTTCAAAACAGTGAACTTTCTGTTCAAAACCTAACTTATCAGTAATTTAGATCACTGTAGATGGAAAGATGCTGCATTTGGACAGACAAATGAAGTTACATGTTTGAATAAGAAAAAATATTTAGTTTATAGTTTATTTATTTTATTTTACAGTAATTTAGATTTTTTTCCCCCCTGTGCACCATAGTTCTTGGTGAATTGGCATGGAATTACTTTTTTTTACGTAAAAGCAACACTACATACAATGATCTGTACAAAACACAGGATAAGTTTTGCAATGCAAAACACCTGGTGGTCATTATTTGACTTTGTAATGTATTTTCTGTTTTGTGTAACACTTGCACTGTGACAAAATCTCCAAAAAGTAAAGCACAGTGAAAAAAACTGTTGTGTTTGTGATTTGTTTCTGGATCATATATTACGTACTTACTGTATGTAATTTGCATTACAAAAACTGAAAATTGTTATTCTCAGTTTCTCATAAAACACTTACAGTATTTACTGTATTTACAATTACAGTACATTTACCACACTCAATTGTGACATCTTTTGTGGGAGGTAAACCGACATATGAACACTGTCAGCAGATACTTGGCTTGGATTGTCATACTGTAATATTACAAACTTTATTACTGTAGTCCAAAGAAGTGTTTGTCTGTGTTTTTTCTCTTTTTTTCAATGCAACACTACAGGAAATCTATGCCAAACTGGAGGACACAGCAACATTTTATATATGCAATTGGCAATGCTTCAAGATGTTAGTGTTTTTTAGGTCATAGTGTTCTGAGAGGAAACATGTGTTAAGTTATGGCAGCATTGTTTGTGGTGTGGTTGTTGTAGTGCATTTTGCACCAAAGGTTAACAGATATGCAGAGGTGTGTGTCTCTAAAGCCCACTGTGTTAAGTGATAAGGAAAAGTGACCATAGTATGGGTACCTGACCGAAAACGATAGGAAAAAACTGTAACATGATGAATCTATAGGGCCCTATTTTAACGGTCTGAAACGCAAGTGGAAAGCGCAAAGCGCAAGTAGCTTTGTGGGCGGTTCTACGGCGCTATCGCTATTTTACAGGCGGATAAATGACACTTGCGTCGCGGCGCAAGTGTCAAAAGGGTTGGTCTGAAGCAGCCTAATTACCCGTAGGTGTGGTTTGGGCGTAACGTCCAACAAACCAATGAGAGTGCCAGCTCCCATCCCCTTTAAGAGCCATGAGCGCATTTGAATCGGACGAGTTGATATTTTGACAGCGCGTCTGCAGTCTCCGATGAGACAGATGCACATGAATTTCAAACTGCAAATGGCTCAGTTTATTGCCAAATAATATGGCCTAATTCACACATGGAATAAGGGGTTTTCTTCCACAACTTCAGAAATAGTCCTCAAATAAATTTCGCCAAAGAAAACGTAAATAATATAACATATGATATGCGGTAACTGATCTATTTAATGAAATACGCAATACATTATAAACATAGATTCTTATCAGTATTGTATGCTATCCTAATATGCATGTGTCTCCGCGGTAATAGACATTGCCATTGATTGTATTATGCGTTACGTGTTTAGTTTGCGTGTGTTTAAACAGAGCACACACGCGCACCCGCATTCATTCATTCTTTTTAACACTCACTCGCGGTAAAACAATGTTTTTCGCGATCAAATACTCATCAATCCTAAAAGTTATGGGCATGTAGGCCTATACGATGTCTGTGTCAAGAAAATATGTGTTTGCTGTACGGTGTTTGCAGATGCATTGATTTAAAAGTAAAACTTATTACCGCTGCATCAGCTGTTCTTTCCCAAATAATTTACCAAGAATGTGCGGCTAGGTAGATGAGAGAAGCAAAGTGTATGCGCGAGGTGCACAAGCAATCCGTATGCATCGCATGCGCATGTAGGCTATGCATCCGCCCTTAAAATAGCATCTGAACAACGCGCCACTGACTTTAAACCAGGTATTTCCTGGTCAGTAGCGCAATGGTATTCAGCAACGGCAAAATAGCGTTTGCGCCAGAACACGCCTCCTCCTTCCGCCGAACCGCCCCTTGGGGCGCATGATCAATCCCTAATTTACCGGCGAGTGGCGCTGGTGGGAAAAGAACGCTCTGCGCCAGTTGTAAACTAGCAACGACACATGCGCCAGTGACTAAGTCACTTGCGCCGGATGCAAGATAGGGCCCATAGTGTTTAAATGTGGTCGATGGTGTTTGGATGTGGTCGATAGTGTTTAAATGTGGTCGATAGGGTTTACATGTTTAAATGTGGTCGATAGTGTTTAATTGTGGTCGATAGTGTTTAATTGTGGTCGATAGGGTTTACATGTTTAAATGTGGTCGATAGTGTTTATATATGGTCGATAGGGTTTACATGTGGTCGATAGGGTTTACATGTGGTCCATAGTGTTTAAATGTGGTCCATAGTGTTTAAATGTGGGCGATAGTGTTTAAATGTGGGCGATAGTGTTTATATGTGGTCGATAGGGTTTACGTGTGGTCCACAGTGTTTAAATGTGGGTGATAGTGTTTAAATGTGGGCGATAGTGTTTACATGTGGTCGATAGGGTTTACATGTGGTCCATAGTGTTTAAATATGGTCGATAGTGTTTAAATGTGGTCGATAGTGTTTACATGTGGTCGATATTGTTTAAATGTGATCGACAGTGTTTAAATATGGTCGATAGTGTTTAAATATGTTCTTTTCCCTCACTCTCCACCTCATCCCTAACTCTCCACCTCAAGCTGGTGTGTAGTGAGCGTTCTGGTACCGATTGGCTGCCGTGCATCACCCAAGTGGGTGCTACATATTGGTGGTGGTTAGTGAGGTCCCCCCTTCACTTTAGGCGTCTTTGAGTGTTATTAATTATTATTATTCTTCATGTTTAACCTCTGTTTTCCTTTTATTCCTAGTCTGTTTTACATAGTTTTGAATGATGACTATATGCTCTGTAAGGTGACCTTGGGTGTCTTGAAAGGCGCCTCTAAATTAAATGTATTATTATTATTATTATTATAAAAACCAATACGGCACAAAATATTTCTGAACATTTTCATATAACTTCACTTACATTTGAACGTGTACTGCTTTCCCTCTGCCATTTTTATATCCTGTGCAGCGTGTGAACGCAGTGGATTGTGAGTAGTTTTGGCTCGTCTAGGATGCAGCGATGCATCCTTGAAAAATCTCGGAATTCCAGAGCCCGTCTACGAAGAGCCTGGGCACTTCCTATACGCCCCATTGTACCGATCTTGGTTGTAGTTCCATTAGACATCCACTGGGAGTGATCGCGGGCGAGTCCAGATTGAATGGGAGTCTATGGGCCTAGACGGCTTCAATATAGATTGTAGTTCAAAAGTCAAATGTCTGAGTACTTATGTCCTTTTGATTTCTTACAGTTTGGGCCCTTGTTGGCCGTACACGCTAGCATTCTGCTAATGAATGCTGATTGGTCAGGGACGGACTTGCGACTGATTACGACCAGAGACCCCTCTTGATGGCATCTGAAGCTGAAGCACATCGGAGGCTTTCCGTCTAAGTTAATTTTGCGTACTGTATTTATATTTTCCTGCAGACACTTTTATTTTTAATAGTTATGTATGGTGAAAGAACATGGGTATAAATGGAATTTCTTCCATTTCTTGTGTTCAATGTGTTATATACATGGTAGGTACGGTATGACCACCTTAAATAATACAGTCAATGTCCCGCTCAATATCATTTCATCTGTCATTGTCTATTTTTCTAAAATAAAGATAGTTTAAAAAAGAAATGCCTCGTAAATGTGCAATGATAAACTGCAGTAACAGTGGAAACGGATTGTCTGTTTTTTCGTTTCCCAAGGACAGAAAAAGGTAACGTTCTCGCTTGCTCCTGTATGAATGGTCCTAGGCTACCTGAGGCTGCACCTGGTAAGGAAAGTTGCGCTGGAGCCCGGGTAAAATCGCACATGGCTTATTCAAGTTGCGCGCTAGACATTCTCTAAAGTGTCGAGACTCAAGCACTTAACTTACCTTAACCGATTGTTCCATACAAATTGTTAGTTAACGATTTAACAACTTCAACATCTGCTATTACAGTCGTTATTTTTTCGTAGGACTTGGGCTAATGACCTTGCACAGAGGGAATACCATCTACCACTTGTCATTGATTTCTATGCATTCAGTGATCTTTACAGATGGGTTTGTTTTAAGCCATTGAATATAATTGCTCTGCCCTGCAACACATTATAAGCTACACATGTTTGTTAAATGAGAAATATGGTCTGGGTCACATTGAAACAGTAACAGTTGTATAACAGTAATTATACAACGGGGGACCTAATTAATTATACAAACATTATACCAACATTACAACAGGCCAGTTTATTCAAACATCACACTAACAAGAACACAATAGGAACAGCAACTAATAGTAAATAATAAAAAAAAAAAAGAGAAATGATTTAACAACACTGAACAGAGGCAGAGAAAAAGGACAGAGGAAGAAGAATAGTCCTTTTTCACAGCATCAAGGTCCAACTGTAGAGATCAAGAAAGGAAGCGGCATGAGGAGGAGTACAACAGAACACTGCTCTCTAGGAGATTGTTTACTGATGTAAACTAAGTTGATGCAGTGTTAAAATGATGACTCTAATCCAGGTTTCTATTTCAGGAGAAAGAAATAGCTCATAATCGTTACTAAAAAAAAAGCTTTATCATCGGCACTAGTGAGGATTAAAAAAAAACACTCTCTGTAAGTAACATACATATGTAAGACATTTGCGCATTTCTTTTTTTTACATTAGCTCACTAAACTCTGTAACTATTGTATCAAGCAAAAAAATGCCTTACCTCCAACAGCTGGAGTTATCGTTGCGGGGAAATGCGGAAGTGCTTAAAGGAGCATTTCACCGGTGGAGGCATGAATATGTATTGAAATTGGGTCCTATGTGTAGTCGAATAATAAAATAAAATTCTAATTTGGTGCCGTCTTGACCGAGAAAAGGCAGAAAGTGACTTTTTGGCGCTTGTGGATTGAAGACGACAACTCCCACCATGCACCACGATGCACAGCTTCGCTGGCGGCCACTCCCGCTGATCATCTCCGCCTATCGGACACCTCCTTGTTCCATCTACTAATGGAACAAATCAGCGTGGAGCTTGACCCGACGTCACTGGCAGAGAGTAGTGACGCTTGCACAGAAGCATACGGCCGACATCTTTCTTTATTCTGGGTGGAAATAGTAACATAGTTACGCCATTAAATGCGTTTATGTAAACATTTTTAGCGAGAAATGTGCATTTTACTTTCATAATGTTCGCTCGTTGAATGTGAAGGATGTTTGGTTTGATAGTTATGACGAAGAGGGAACGCTCCATTCACTTGCATGGACAGCGTCTCTGGTTGCTAAGCAACCTCAACGTCTTGGCGGACTATCTGCTGATCAACACTACGAATGCTGGAAACACACCAGACACACCATGTGAAGTTATTTAACCCGATTATTGTTATCTATATCCGAGATTATTTAATCTAACCCGATCTAAACTCTATCATGCACCCAAACACGGCGGCGTTTGGGTTTCCTACCTCAGACTCCTAAATCCAGCGCAGCCACAGGCGCGTTGGCGCGTTGAACCATTTTTGTGACACACAATGATCAAGCGTCAAGTTAGGCACGTTACACGCGTTTGGTGTGGCCGTAGGTTTCACCCAAAAAATTGGCTTTGTGTGGACGGGGCCAAGAAGGCGAACACACGTCACCAAGACGGGGAGACAGCGCCAGGCGACTTACGCCACTATCTGCCAATGGATCGTGGATGCCTGGGCTGATATAACAGTCTCAACTGTGGTCCAAGCTTTCACGAAGGCAGGAATAATCACTGAACTGCCAGGCAACAGCAGCAACACTGACTCGGATAATGACGAGAGGGATCCGGGCATGTTGGATGCCGTCCTCGCCCAACTGTTCAATTCGGACACACAAGAATTCGAGGGATTCGTAGACGGCGAATGAACTGAAAAAGTGAGCTTATTGTTAAGAGATATTGATATTGATCAGATATTGATGAGATATTGTTAATATGCACATTAACGTTTGAACATCGTTACCATGGGAGTGACCGGAGTTGTCAGAACGCTTAATAAAGTTTGACTTTATCTGACTGTTTTGTTGACATTCCCTTTAGCACAGCTCGGTCTAGTCGATGCATAACGCAACCCCATTCAAACGTTTGACTGCAGTATCTTCTATTCTATGCGCCTTATAATCCGGTGCGCCCTATATATGAAAACAGTTCTAAAATAGGCCATTCATTAAAGGTGCGCTTTATAATCCGGTGTGCCTTATAGTGCGGAAAATACGGTAGTCCTCGTTTGTATTTCTTTCGAAATGGTGAACTTTTGCATGGTGCCATCTTCTATGTCAGATCCAGTACCCTCCGCCATTGTACTTCAGTTTTATCAACAGCCTCTGTTATCTTAGCTTCAGACGCTGTGGATGTTAGTTTCTGCTGGTGAAGTCCCACCCACTGGCACTGCTCTAATAGGTCTGTAGCGTCAGTGGGGCCCACCCCCTAGAGGGGGATGGGACTAGTGTTTGTAGTCTTACGAGAATCCTCCCCTCTTACACTTCCTATTTTCTTGTACGCAAAAATCGTCATATTGCGTCATCTAAAACAGGAAGTGTTGGAGATCGATATGGATCTCTCCAGTGTCTCCAGAAAATAAGGGAATGATGCTAGACCATTCAAAAATATGCGGGGGGTTCTAAAAATACAAAGCTTATGTGAAATGGGTGAAGTTGCCCTTTAAGAAACTGCCGTAAAGCAGTACCTCTGACAGTATGACAATGTGTGACGGCATCGCATGTTTTTAACGCCTTTTTAGAATAGATACGTGACCTTAAAAAATGCAATATTCAGCTGAGTTCATTATCTTAGCCCCTCCTTTTGAACGCAACTTTCAAATTACTTGACAAAAAATTACATCGTGAGAAAAGTGGATTCTGAGGATAAAACTCCATAGGCTCCAATTCATTCCGGACTCGCCTGCGAGCGCCCCGCGTGGACAGAGATTATTACTGCAACCAGTCCAGAAAACCGGAACTAACCAGCGAGTGCCCATTCTCCTCATATTAGACATTCTCTGGGAATTCTCAAAAACAAAGGATGCGAAAATGGCGCGGCTTTCGAAAGACCTCACCATTGGAACAGTGCTTGTCGGCGTTCAATGACGTAGCGTCCTTAAAAGGGCGGCCGTTGAGCATGCTTCCTTGACATTGGGAAACAGCCAGGGGTCCCCTTCAGGGAGCTACCATAGCCATATTTCTACAGTAGCCCAGAACAGACAAACTGCTCTAGAACTGATTAATCAACAGCTGCACAGACGGATGTCCACACACACACCATGGCGCTATATCCACAGGTGCATCTCAATACATTTTTAAAATTGTGGAAAAGTTAATTAATTTCAATGATTACATTTAAAGAGTGAAACTGATATATTTCATAGATTCATTGCATCCAAAGTGAAATATTTCAAGTCTTTAATTGAAATAATCTTGAAGAATATTCGTTAAAGCTCATAAAAAACAAAAACTCAGTTACTTTTAATATTGTAAAAAGTTTAATATTGTAGACTATGTGTAACACTCTTATCAACTAATTACCTCAAAACACCTGCAAAGGTTCCTGAGTATTTTTATGGATCAGTAGGCTTCACAACATAGGGGAAGATTGCTGTCCTGACAGTTGTGCAGAAGACAGTCATTGACACCCTCCACAAGGAGGCTAAGCCTCAAAAGGTCATCGCTAAAGAAGCTGGCTGTTCACAGAGAGCTGTATCCAAGCATATTTATAAAAAGTTGAGCGGAACGAGAAAGTGGGGTAGAAAAAGGTGCATAAGAAACAGGGAGAACCGCAGCCTGTAGAGGATTGTCAAGCAAAGGCGATTCAACAATGTGTGGGAGCTTCACGATGAGTGAAGTGAGGCAGGAGTCAGTGCATCAAGAGCCGACACACACAGAAATATCCAGGACTGGGCTTCTACAACGTCACATCCCTTGTATCAAGCCACTCCTGACCCAGAGACAACGTCAGAAGCATCTTACTTAGGCTAAGAGAACTGGTCTGTCGCTCATTTAATTTGGAAATAAATGTCCCAGACAGAGTCTGGAGGAAGAATGCATCCAAGTTGCTTGAAGTCCAGTGTGAAGTTTTCAGTCAGTGATGATTTGGGGAGCCACGTCATTTTCTGGTGTTCCACCTTGCTTTATCAAGTCCAAAGTCAACGCAGCTGCCCACCAGGACGTTAGAGCAGTTAATGCTCCCTTCTGCTGATTAGCTTTATGGAGATGCTGATTTGATTTTCCAGCAGTCTCCACTGTCAAAGTACCTATCCCTGGTTTAATGACCATAGGATTACTGGGCTTGATTGGCCAGCAGACTCGCCTGATTTGAACCTCATAAAAAATGTATATCTGGGGTATTATCAAGAGGAAGATGAGACCCGAGACCCGACAATGCAGATTTGCTGAAGGCTGCTATCGAAACCACCAAAGCTCCATAACACCTCGGCAGGGCCACAGGCTGATCGACTCCGTGCCACATTGATGAAGTCATTCATGCAAAAGGAGCCTCAACCAAGATCTGAGCACACATACAAGAACATACCTTTCACAAGGCCGACATTTCCGAATTAAAAATGTATTTCTTACTGGTCTTATGTGATATTCTAATTAACATAATATAAATATAATATATGAAAGAATATAACAATTATAATATATGATTTTCACTTTTTTTCAAATGAATTAACTATTCCACAATATTCTAGTTCATTGAGATGCACCTGTAAGTGTCCTAGAGGCTTCACCCTCTCTCGGACATGGACCGCTGGTCAGACGGAGCTCCACACATCCACACATTGTGATGCTATAGTAAGTTTTTACAAAAGCATATACTTCAAGTTGCCCGAGAAGTTTGACTCGGCTCCTCATACAGCCAATTAAGATAACTTTATGAATAAATGAAGAATCAGCCATTGTTAAGATAACCTTGTTAAGTGTTGAGAAATACCACTTACCCCCAATTAATGTTGATCCAAGCATTTTTAAGAGCTGTGGGATATCGATGTCTGGCATTAGAATGTTGTTCAGCACAACTGAAGAGTCTTTAAAATTGTAAAAAATATTTAACTTACGTGCTGATTTCTTGCAAGTTTCTTAATTTTTATACAACAACAGAAAAAATATATATCAGAGACCAAACAGGTTATAATATACATTGAAATTTGGTTCAGAAATTTGATTAATTACCTGAAGCGTCACAGAACTTCTCAATGAAATTCCACATGTTTGATGCCAAACCCTGAATCAACCGCACTGAGCTCCTTTATAGACCAGCAATTTACTTAATAAACATAAACCATAAACAGGTGCGGCAGGAAGGAGGGGGCTTGTTTTCGTCTCGTGATTGGGTCCAATGGGTCCAACAGTGACTCTCGTTTCCATGGTTTCCCCCGCCGTTCCCTCCGCACCGCCGTAGTATCGCCGGGTCCCGTGTTCCAGCCCTTCACCGCCTCAAGCCATTGGTTAAAAACCGTCCAACTTCATTAGGTAGACGTTCATTCATTTTGTAGTCACACATCCAACGACTGGAAGTTGAAATAAATAGTTAAACACTGCAAAACACAATAACCTGCAAGTAAAACCAAAGACAATAAAAAGCTTTAACACAATGCATGCAATCTGTAATTTTTAATTTAAGCACTGCTATAATGATCAACACTTTTTATTGATTGCACTACTGTTAGATGTTAAACTGCATTTTGTTGTACTGGTTGTCCTTACGTGCAATGACAATCAAGATAAATCTAATCTAATCTAATCTCTAGCAGCAGGAACACAAGGGTTTGGAACCAAATGCAAACAGAGGAATGAGGATTAAATAAAGACAATTTAAAACACAGCTCCAAGATCTGAAAGAGAAAATACCCCATGAGGACTTAATAGTTTGGAAACTTCAACAGCAAAGGCACATGACAACAATGAGGGAACAAAAGAAGGGAACTGAGGGAGGTTACTAAGGGAGGTCACTAAGGGACTAAACTAAGGAAGGTCACTAAGGGAGGTCACTAAGGAAGGTAACTGGTGTCTACAGGGAGGAGCTGCTGAGGGAATGAGTCACGAGGGGGTAGAGGGACGAGGATGCTCATCTGAGGGGAACCAAGTAAACGCAGACGGGAGCGGCAGGATCTGTAGAGCAGGGGGAGGAGACTGAGGACCCCTGGTGGACAGGAGGAGAGTCTGAGGACACCTGGTGGACAGGAGGAGAGTCTGAGGACACCTGGTGGACAGGAGGAGAGTCTGAGGACACCTGGTGGACAGGAGGAGGAGAGTCTTAGGACCCCTGGTGGACAGGAGAAGAGTCTAAGGACACCTGGTGGACAGGAGGAGGAGAGTCTGAGGACACCTGGGTAACCCTTTTACAATGCCCAAATTACTAGGTACTTACCTGGTAATTATATAAATCATAGATATTATTGGGTAATTACCATTGGTAATAAGAAGGTAAATACAGATGAACTGAAGTACTAAGATAAACCTCCACTATTACCCATCAACTCAACTTGTTTTAGGATGGTAATAACTCAGATATAATTGTTTACTTCCTAGGAAAGTAGGCAACCAATTCTTAATAACAACTCTTGTATTACCCATCAATTCAAGTTGCAATTGTAGTTATCCAAGGTTTATGTTGGTAACAGCCCAGGTTTAATTATGTACTATCTAGAAATAAACATAGTACTTTCCAATAAATTACTATTTCTTATTTAGTTATTGTTCATAGCCACACCCATTTATAAAAGGTTTATTCGATTTACCTCAGAAACGACTGAATTGTTTTTATGTTATTTGAAAAATTACAGCAATACTTACCTCGTAACAACCTCTGCAGGAACAGTTTCCGCGAGTGTCATGGTGCATCTTCTTAAATACTGGGCACGAAGCCTTGTTTGTGTGAGGGTCGGGATTATTGCCACTGCCTTGCAGGGGTAACACAGTTCTTAGTCTGGAGAGGACTGAGTGGGACAGGATCTAGGTCCCCCACACCCAGGGCTCTACACTAACATTTTTTTTCAGGAGCACTCGTGCCCCTAAGTTAAAAAATTTAGGAGCACAGGAAAAAAAAATGGGGGCACAATAGGTTTTTGTTTAGAACATTTATTAGCGTGCAGAAATTGCACACACCAACAGCACCAATTTACTAAAGCAAAATTAAGACAAATAAATAGACAAGATTCAATTTAGGCTACACAAAACAGCACCAATTTCTGCTTCCACCGTACCAGGGGTTATTGGGCTGGGACTGGGTGCGATTTATATAGAAATCGGGACAGCGAGAATGCCAAGTGGACTCGATGTGTTTCACCACAGCATCGCGTTCCAGATTAGGGTTCCCGTTATAAACAGAGGAGCCTGCCATTGCCGATGGGGCTACCTTACAAAATGTACAGACTTAGCATCATAAACTAGCCACCCGAAATCCTTCAACCAGTCGGGGGGTGAATTTGTAGACTTTATCGACTACAGAAACAGCATTAAGTTTCTCCACGCAGTATATTCATAATATTGTAATGACCACAGAAAAGGCAGTGAATTAAGTATTGATCAGACAGCGATTTAGATACTTAATAAACGTTGGAACACACAAGATTGGTAACCATAGCAACGTAGGCGAACAAACCCGCTAAACCCTCCCGTAGCGCTCCCCGCGCTACGTCCATCCAGAGGCGCACAGAGCTTTTGGCCGTGATATTATAAATGCAATACAACTATATTATATCATATACTATTCTATATAGAGCTCGGGAGTCGCAAACGGCAACAATCACTTTCTCCTCCATGCTGCGGTTCACCCCGGACTGCACTGCAGGGAACGGTTTGCCGGTTGAAAACTGATTGGCTGTTACGTTGCACACGTCACTCAGTGACCACGCTGTTGAACGCTGATTGGCTGTCATCACGCGAATGTCGCGGCAAAGTTTAATGTTTCAACTCGAGCAAAAGTGGCGTTCTGCAAATCCACCTGAAATCCACGTGAACGCGCTCGCCCGTGCCGGGCAAAAGTGTTGCGATGCAAATGGAATCGCTGCTTTGTATGGAATCGTTTCGTCCTTCGCGTTTGGTGTGAACGCACAGTATAGTGCGCTGTGGAGAAGTCACTCGCACGCGTGCTCCTGTTTTGTTTTTCTCGTTCGCACGCCGAAATATTCACTCGCAAATGCGAGTGAAATGGGCGCACTGTAGAGCCCTGCCCACACCCAATGCCTATGGCTTCAATGTCCAGGTGAGTGAACATGTTGTGCGCTGTTTAGCCGTTTAGATCAACGGTAGCCTTCTAGACGGGGTAATGTAGGATTCAGGATGTCCTGAGGGACCGCCGAAAGTGTGCCTACCCCCAGGTAAGTAGCCCAATACATTAAACACAGCACATATTTCAGAGAAATGGCTCAAAAGACACTTGCCAACATTCAACACAGTCTTTCTTTCTTTTTATTTATTATACAGGAAAGTATTTAAAGTAACAAAGTTACAATTTAAAACGGGCCTGTCTCAGTAAAATAGCTGATTTCCAGCAGGTTCCTGTTCTGCAGCACATATAACATGTAACAGGGACAAGGCACATCACACGTCACATTTACATACAACACATAACAGGGACATAGCGCGTCAGACATCAGTAGGACAATCATATAGACAGCAGACTGAGCACAGACAGTGATCTATATAAGTCAGTGTATGCAAGTGTATGTGGTGAGGAGCAACAGTTTATACGATTTTTTGAACTGTGTGATGGATTGTAATACTCTAATGTGATGGGGAATGCCATTCCAGACTTTGGTGAAAGTATGGATGAAGCACCTCTGCCCATAGCCGTTATTGTATGCGGGCAGTGGGTGGAGGGCCATGGAGACAGATCTAGTGACTCGCACTTGGGGCATGTTATGTGTTGGTAAGAGGGAGATGAGTGTTTGTGAGGTGCTGTGTTGGAGTTGAAAATAAAATGTGATAGCATGACTGTAAATACAATTTTGAAAGGACAGAGCGTGTGATTGAGTGAGTGCAGTGCAGTGGTGTGTCCATTTTGGAAGATTGCTGTGGATCTTTAAAGCTTGGTTGTATAGCCGTGCGATGGGGTAAGTAAATCCCTTGTCGGTGAGAGACCATATTGGTAAACAGTAGGAAATGGTTGAGAATACAATCACATGCAGGTAGGTTTTGGAAACAGTAGAGGATAGGTATGGTCTAATCTTGTTATATACATATAGTTTCTGATTTCACTTTTTAGTTAACTTGGAGGTGTGTTCACGGTAAGTGAGGTGTGAGTCAAGTAACACACCCAGATACTTATATGTTTTGGCGATGACAAGATTTTAATTTGAAAAGATGCGTCTTCCACAATCCCGAACAACTGTGTCCCATGGTCCTTCTCTACCCATCACACCAACAATCAAACACAACGCAGAGTCCAAGGGTCATAGAGAGGCAGCGGGACATTTGGGTTACATCTTTGGTGCCGTGACCCGGATTGTGGTGCTCCGAGACCGCAAAGAAACTGATCGACGGCAACATCCCCCACTTTGCTAAGGTATTGAACTGTTTTGCCATTTCTGAGTGGACACGGTGTTGGACCAAGCGACTATCGCCTGTGAAGCTGTGTTGGCAGGATGCAAACCTTCTGCAATATATCCTTTAAAGGCTATATACAAACGGAACCTTGGTTTGCTGTGTTCATTTGAGGATTTTTTCTTTTTTTCTTTTACCAAGACACGTAAATTGTGATTCTGTGTGAAAGTTTCTTTGACTGATATTAAGCTGTTGTTGGTTTATTTCATTGTGATTGGGATAGAGCTGTGTTCTTGATTTAATTGACTTGAAGTTTATTCCGGGTTGATACTTGTGTCACGCAGTTTATACTTTTTTTTCTTTCCTTTTCAACATATTACAAACGGTATTTTGACTAACGATACACAAAAAATAAAAATAAAGAATGTGGTGTTAATGTAGATTCCCCATCCGAGCCCGAGGGCCCCTCTGCTGTGGCAACAGGTCTCCAACATTCCCCAATGCCTGAAACAAGCCACGACTATGGTCCTCCATCCCCCCTTTTGAGTCATGGCGCAACAGCTGACGGGCACACAGTAAACCATCACCAATCAGTGAGGCCGAAGACTACCAACCGATCCATAAGGTTTGCAAATGCTCCTCTACAGTCTCACACTCAAGACCATCAGACCAGCTGGAACCCCACAGATTCAGGAGCAGACTCACAGCCTACCCAACAACCCCCAATTATATCACATTATACCAATCACTGTAGTACTCCAGTTTATAGGTACACATCACCAGGCTCTGGAGCCTCAATGCAGGTACCCCCACTCTGCCTTGACAACAGCCGTGGTGCGAGACCAAGTTACCAGACCAACAGGTCAGATTACAGCCTATCCAGTGTAACCTCTCTCGTGCCCCAGGCCGCGGTCCAGTCACCGATGGTCTCTGCACCCCTGCCTCAAGCCAGCGTGCTTGATTCCACAATCATGCTGCCACCTCAAAGCTTCTCACGCCCCGGCTTCCCGGAGATGCAAGCTGTACAGCAGCCCACTAATCATCCAATTACCCCCCCTTATCCAATCCATACTGTTCAGCCTAACTCCCTGGCCTACACCAGTTATGCATATCCCACCCAAGCACCCCAAGTACTCCTGCCAAGCTTTCGACCACCCCAAGTAATGAACTTTACGAGTAACCCCCATGCTGCTGGCCAGATTATGGACCCCCAAATGCATATGTCACAATCTACAGTTCAAATTCCACTGGATGTAACTTATGCAGCTATTGACCACACAGCTCCTACCCATGCCCCTGCCCCAGCCTATCTACCAACATCTGCATCATACCCTCAAGCCGGCATGTATCCCAATGTCTTCCCCCAGCCCACACCCTTTTATCCATCATCCATCCCACATATGCACCCCGGTCTTTCTGAGCCACTACAAAGACCACCTAGCAGAGCTCTCACCAACCCGGACCTTCCACCGGCTGCCTATGGTGGTTTCATGCACTCACCAGGTGAAAAATGTCCAAGTCTTCACTGGTAACGCAGACAGCAAGATTCTGGTAGAGGACTGGGTCTGTGACATGCAGTATCTCCTGGAGGCAGTTGAGCTCCCCATGCACCTTCGCTTCTCTACTGTTGTGCGACATCTGAGTGGTGAGGCCAGGAAGCTGGTTCTGAATCTACATCCCAACGACTAAACCCCTGAGAAAGCATTTAGGGAAATTAAGGCGGAGTATGGGGACTCACACAGCTCCATAGATCCACTAGCTGACTTCTACGAGCGTAGCCAGAGGACAGGAGAGTCGCCCTGCTCTTATGCTATTGCACTGGAGGCAAAGCTGCGGGCTGTGGAAGAAAGTCAAATAGGGGGGAGACCTTTCCCAGACCGTGATAGTAAACTCACCCGACAATTTTTAAGAGGGCTTAATGATGAGGAGGTCTACGTAAGGATTGCACCGATGAAGCCCAGGCTTTGGAGTTTCCGAGAGCTACAAGATGAGCTCTGGAACCTAGCAAAAGAGACTAAAAAGTTGCAGTCGCAACATAAGGCAAAGAAAACATATGCACAGGTGCATGTTACACCAGAGGGTGGAACAAATGTGAGGACGGAAAGGACAAAGCATAACACAGAGTGGTCAGAGTTGACAGAGATGGTCAAGAGATTGGCTGCTAATCAAGAGGAGCAGATGGCCAAGCTGTCTCGCCTGGAATCAAAAATTGATGCCCCACCCACTGTTCCCCTCTTAAGAGTCCAGGCACCTACTGGCACTGCAAACCAGAACTCAAGTTTTGCATGCTACCGGTGTGGGATGCAAGGTCATACAGCCCGTGTCTGCAGAGCGGTGCTCCCTGATCCAAATCTATCCTGGACTCGCCAACAACAGCCTATGACAGGGGAAACTGTAACCCACTTCAAGGTATGTACACGTCTGGACCTCCAGGTTCTGAGGAGCTGGGAGTATAGCAATAACCAGAGCACACAGGTAGTTGTAGTTAAATGTGCATTTTTAATTTGAAACTGAACATTTTGCACAAAATATACAATTGCAACCTATGGGCCCAAAAAACACGAATAAAATAAAATATCTAATTTGAGTATTGTTCTTTGTTGCTTCGCAACTTCAATCAGTGTCCGAGTCAATTTGTTAAGGGAATAGTCAAGTCAGGGAATGTGCTCAGGGAAGGCTTTCGTTGGTGTCGATCAGGGAGACTGACACGATCCTACCACCGGGTCCGTTGGAATGATGATAGAGGATCACAATTGGACTGGGAAGCTCGCCATTAATTTATCCGTTCATCAACCGTCATTGTACACCGAGGCTGGAAGTCTTTCACATCCAGGCAAAACACCTGACCTGTATTTGCAAAACCGGTTTTATAGTCCAGATTCTTATACAAATTCTCATGCAATTGCAATACTATTAAAAGACAGTGTTGTACAACATAAATGTATCCTTCCTTTCACAAAGAAAAATATAGTTAGATAGTAACTACAGTTACATGAAAATAAAAGTCTTATATTGTCAAAATATATAATTTTAACCATAAGAATTTCTATGACATGAATAAAATCACGTTTGACCAATGGATTAACTTATTTATGGAAAACACACTAACTTGTACAGTATAATGTATAAACCTTGTTCAAATTGTCTCATTTTGTAATCCCTTTTTAACATAGGATTTTAGATTGTAAATAAAATAGATTAATTACATTGTTTTAAATAACAAAAATAACAGCTTTGCTCCTTTTACCCTTTGTGAGTAATTTACAATGATAAGATTTATCTTTAAATTGCTTATAACTTTGACCCACAGTCAGATTCACTGAATGTAACTAGTTTACAACAGTGTAATTTATCCACATTACACTTTTTTTAATGACAATGTCTGTCACCATGAAAATGTGGAAAATAACCGAAATGATACACTAGCATGGCTGCAAAAAGGACACCTTAGTTAACACGAGTAGATGGAAACAGGTGCGTGCTAGCTTATCAAGATTTAACTCAGGAGAGGTTCAGTGAAACAAGTGCTTTTCTTCAATTGTACTCCCACCTCTAAACAGGAGTTTATCGTATTAGAGCATGGTTTCTCAACGGGGGCGTTACCGCCCCCTGGGGGGTGTTCGCACAACCTAGGGGGGCGCTGGGAACGTGATTCCATTTTTTGGGGGGGGGATTTTAAATTATTATTATTTAATTTTTTTGGGTGAAAGAATAGGCTACCTGAAATAAAAAGCCTATTTTCATTTATTGGATTCTAACCCCTCTACCGTCTCAGCTACTTTTTACTGTCTATGCGCAATGGAACAGTGATAATACAGCGGTTCGGTCCTGCACACGCCCGGACTCCCTTTACATCAGCTATCGTCATGATCTCTATAGTAACGCTGATAAACATAACCCAAGCTTGCAGGGTTAGCAGGTCAATAACCAACACAACACAATCAAACATGGCCGATAGCAAGAAAAATATATCACATTTTGTTTCATAGCACGTTTTCCTTCTTCCTCTTGTTCAGTTCCAGCTGCTCTGAGCGTAGTCTCCACGAAAAGGCTGTTGCATTTCAAATACACAACATATAGGCCTTATTAGGCCTCTACGTGCGATCTGTTTTCTTGGAGTCCGCGTTGCCCGGGCTGCGGTGCCCGTGGTTCCCGGGCCATTCATTAATTCGTTCAAGGGTCATGGCGGGAGTCGCGGGAGTGGTCGCAGTGCCCAAGGTCACGGTGCCCGGGCCGCAGGGTGCCGCGGCTCGACGGGAGACGTGGCGGCCGGGAGTCGCGGGAGTGCCCGCACCGCGGTCACGGTGAATGAATGTTCAATCCAACCATTTTCTTTCTTGGCCTCTCTCTCTCTCTCTCTCTCTCTCTGGAAGTTTAATTCCATGTCATGAATATTCATTCGAGGATCAGGGTAAGGTCAGGGAGGGGTTTGCTCAAAAAAGGTTGAGAACCACTGTATTAGAGCATTGACTTAAACATTTATATTTGTCAATACATTCTGTTTCCATTTTCATGCCTTTTGTTCATGCCTCAAGTCTTTCCAACCACCGCGTGCGGATATTACCAACACGTGCGGATAGAAACAGTGCTCTGTGCGTGTCACATACAAAGGTATTTAACTAAGCTATAAATGTACACAGCATACACTGAATAGGGCTGGCGTGACCTCAGCCCGTACAGCAGGTGCCAAAGCACAGGTCCCGGTAGTAGAAAGGATCCAAAGCAAACACGTTTTCTAAAGTAAACAATAATATTTATTGACTGGAAAGGGATAAGGGAAAGGGAGAACAAAACAGGAACAACAGTAAGACAAACAAACACTAAACAATAACCCACTCAGCTTGGTAAGGCAAACTAATACAACACAAGCAAACGACTATCGCCAGGGAAATGTAACTTGCCTGGCAAGACCAGCAAGACAACAAAATGATGGCTAAAGAGCCTACAAACAACGGCATGAAAGCCTACAAATGCGACAGGTAGTGTCCACATCAATGGCGTAGCGCCCAAACACGATACAACCTTATCAACCGTGGCATAGAGCCAAGTGGTGTGGGAGAGCACAGGCTTTATCCACCCGCCCCTTTTGATTGTAATTGCCCTCAGCTGTCGTCACCACTGGGCCTGCAGGATACTCTACAGGGAGGGGCGGGGGTACCTGAGCAGAGGGGGGGAAAGAAAAGGGATTAAATTCCTCATACAAAATAACTACCTATACCAACCTGATGTTTACATTGAACGGAATACGATAATAATGATGAGCCAACCCACCTACGTCACAGTGCGTCAATGAGCGAAGTAAAGCTATTTGCGTTTCAGCATACTACTTCCGGTGTTTCGTCAAAATAAACTTCCGGTTTCAAAATAAAACTTACAATAGATAAAACGTAAAATAAAATAATGCTTCAACATAAATAAATAATATTAAGCCTTTTAACGAGGCGGGTTACAAAACCATGGGCGAGCAGCAAGACCCCCCACAGCAGAGTAAGGAAACTGTCGGTGAGGACACACCATTAGTGGGTCCTAGGAACGAGGGGGAGGTAGAGGTCAATGGGATGAAGTGCAAAGCTCTCATTGACTCTGGCTCTCAGATAACCAGTATTACTCATGGATATTGGTGCAACCACCCAATCCTTAAGAAGCAAAAGCTGCAGCCTTCTAAAATTCCCATAGAGGGCGCAGCAGGTCAGAGTGTGCTGTACTATGGTGTCCTGCACATTAATTTGAAAGCACTGGGGAAAGAGTTCAAGACTGTGCCCGCCTTTTTTGTCCCTGATTCTGAGTACCGCTCCTCTGTTCCTTTGCTCATGGGAACAAATGTCATCCGTGCCTCCAGGAGGCACCTCAGAGCAGCCTACAGCCAGCAGTTTCTTCATAGGGCTAAGGAAAGCCACCCAGAGTGGTACACCGCTCTAGTGGCGATTGACAGCACTGACTATGGTGCAGCGGATGACATGGTGGGCCCTGCTGTGTATACTGGGCGTAAGATACGGATTCATGCAGGGAAAGAAAGAGACTTAAGGTGTGAGATAAAAGCTGGCCCACGGCGAAAGACGTATACTGCCCTGATTGAAGGCAACTCCTCCCTACAGCTTCCCCAGAATCTCCTGGTTGCTAAAGTCTGTGCTGATGAAAAGAGAGGCTGTGCCCTGTCAGGCTGATGAACCTGTCCCAGCATGCTATTGTGATAAGGCCACACACACATCTGGCAAATGCATTCCTGGTTGTGTGGAATTTTCAGATGACAAGCAGAGTAGCTGTCACAGCAATGGTAGTAAGGAGGCATGCCTGAGTCTGTACCAAGTAGTGGCAAATTGTAAGGTGGACGTAAGTGAAGCAACTGTCGAAAATGAACACCAGCGCTTCCTCCTTAACCAGCTAGTGTAGAGGAATGTAGGTGTTTTCTTCCAGCATCCTCTGGACTATGGCCACACAAAAACAGTGCAACATAACATACCCCTGGTTGACCCTAAGCCTTTTCGACTGACATACCGCAAGATTCCGCCTGCACAGTGGCAAGATGTGAGGAAACTGTTGACGGAGATGGAGGCAACAGGAGTCATCAGGCCTAGTGAGAGTCCATATGCTTCCCCAGTATTGATTGTCACTAAGAAAGATGGGTCACTAAGGTTGTGCGTAGACTACAGGAAGCTAAACTCCTACAGCACGAGAGATGCATTCCCCTTGCCCAGAATAGAGGAGGCTCTGGAAGCTCTGGGCCAAGCAAAGTACTTCTCCACACTTGACCTCACATCTGGTTACTGGCAGGTGGAGGTGGCAGAGCATGACAAGCACAAGACAGCATTCAGCACTCCCATGGGGCAGTAGTATATATTAGCCACTACCTGGTCTGGTTTATGAAAACAGCAACTTCCGGTTGGGGGGAGGGGCAGGGAGGCGGGGTTTTATGATGGTCATAAACCATAAAACCCTCCTGCATTGTATGACTTGTATAATGCCTGTGTTGAACCTGTAGGGGGCGCTGGGGTGAGGGATCTGTATAATCAAGGGGTGTGTTTTCTCGCGAGGGTGTGTGTGTGTGTGTGTGTGTGTGTGCGTGTGTGTGTGTGTGTGTGTGTGTGTGTGTGTGTGTGTGTGTGTGTGTGCTGTAATAATGCTTTATCTATCCTAATATTATACGAATCCTCTTGATACATTTATATAGTGGTCATTGTATCATAGTGATGGGGATACGGAAAACAAGCCCGTAATCAACCGTATAGTGATATGATATATATATATATATATATATATATATATATATATATATATCTCACGGTTAAAAGGAGGGTTCACCATCGGTCCATAGGGCTATCTGCGTGAAGATACGGCCGGTGGTTCACATATACGACTTATTAGGAGTTATCATGATACTATTATCAGATATTCTATTAATTTCATTCATTAAAAGATAGTTGGATTAACTTTACTTAACAGCGCGGTAGATAGTCTGTCTAAGGTGTGATGAGTGGGTGTAGGCCATCGTTACCTACGTATGCGTGGTACCAGTGCCTATTGGTCAGGATGCCATGACACCGAGGGATAGGTGTGAAGGGTATGCTGATGAGCGCCTATCATGCATACATATCTACCCCGATGTATGAATGAGCACAACCTCTGACCCGAACGTCAGACACACTATTCTAAGATAGTAAACGCGTCGTAGCGGCTGAAAAAAAAAACAGCGTTCCAACCTGCACTACTATGCCGACTGACTGTAAGTATTCATATGAGTGTATTATATTATGATTTTATCATGACTATGGCTATGTGTATCCGCTGTACATATCTGACTGAAGCATAGTATCTCCACAGTGATTTATGGGGCCGGCAGTGAGACTGTGAAACAGCAGCTGGATCCACGTGCACGTATGTTGTTGTTTTTTTTATAGCAGCGTATAATATATAGTTCCATCTCACTCTCTCTCCCTATCATTATTATTATTAATTGTTATAGTATATTCATGTAGAACAATCGTTAAATCGTATTTTCCTGATGTGTAACAGGTTCGCATGATATTCGGTTAAATAATCAAAGAACGATACTCGGCAATCGGACCAATGTGGGTGCCAGTTGTAGTTATGCTAAGTTATTAATACGCCTGCTATTAGTATACGTGTATTACATCTATTTATTTTGCATTTAAAAAAAAAAAGAACAACCATACCTAACCCATAAATACTTTTGTATTTTGTTTATTGATTCACGTATAGTACCTACCGTGGATAGTGTGAAACAGCGGACCCCTGGTGCAAGCCGCTTATCAAAGAAAAATCTCAAAAAGCCGAGGATTAGCGCTACCCTGCTCCCCACTGGCCACGGATCATCCACAAATTCCTTATAAAAAGGCTCGCAAGGACGCCGCTCATAGTGCTTTAACTCCAGAGAATTTTTACTTGGTTCTCCAGGCAGTCATAAACCCTGAAATCGCACAGCAAGGGGGTGTATGGTCTGAGTCCAAACAGCAAGTGATCGAGACGGTGGATGTGCTTGTGTCTGAGCCGCCTACAGAGACCGTCACAGTGCAGCCGGATGGGACCATACAGCATGGTAGGAAATTAAAGAAAAAGTATATATTCTATAGAGTGTAATGACCAGGAGGAGCGTGATACTGATTATGTTGATTTCTTTTTCGATTACAAACAGTCCTTGGAGACCCCCAGTGTGCACCACTACCAGAACTGACCGCTGAGGATCTTGAGGGTCTTGACGACCTCCCGTCGTGGGCCTCATCGCTGTTGGAACAGATCGACTTCACTCCAGCTCATTGGATAGACCCTCCAGCTACGTCCATAGGGGGTACCACCAGTGCAGAACCTGTACACCACCACCAACCTGCAGACCCAGCCTCTGGAGCGCTACACACCATTCAAGACCCTATCCACGACCCTCCGTGCATTGTGAGTCCCAACGCCCATAAGGCAGTGCCGACGCTGCTACCAGTCGGCTCAGCGGTTGTTGATGAACACATTTCGGGTGGGCGTTGTATTAACTGTTGTAAAGAATGTGTTGATAAATTAACCGTGGTAACTAAGGCTGCTGATGTAAATTCCATAACCATCGGTCGTCAGTGTAAACTGGGTTCGTTGGCTGGTAAACGTATTGACTGCAGATTTCAGGATATCGAAGAGCAGACGAAGCAGGCACTCAGCGCCATCAAGGCCGAGATAGTGCGTGATCGTCTGGCTTTTGAATCCCAGAAGGCCGCGATAGTGCGTAATGGTCTTGCTATTGAATCCCAGAACGCAGAGATAGTGCGTAATGGTCTTGCTATTGAATCCCAACAGCGTAAGCATCTGGACATCGAGGCAGCTGTGCGTGTTAACACTCTGGCTATAGAGAGATCCAGAGCCCAGGAGGGTCCAAGGGCAGCGAGAACCGCTCAGAAATTTTGGCTAATTGAATCTACGGGGCGGGATAACGTCAGGGCCTACCAGGCCATGAGTGCCAAGATGACTGTAATGAATGATACTCTGGAAAAGCTTACGATGAATCGTTAGTATTTGATTTGTGTTTTTTTTTGTTTTTGTGGAGAGGGTATCTTTTGTTTTTAAACTGCACGTAATAAAACTTTTTTTCTTTTAATACCTGACCATTTTTTTTATTTTTTATTTTATCTATTGGCATAAAAACTATAGCTGAACACTATGCATAAAGCCATTAGCCCTAGAAAAAGGAAATTCAAATCTGTAGACGGTAATCCCAAGAGACGGCGTAGATCTGATAGTGGGGATAGCATTATGGATTTAGATCTTGAAGAGATGGCAATGAGGTATGATGCAACCGGCGATACGTCTCATTTGCCGGCTGTAGGACGTGTGGGGGGTGGGGGCATGTGTGCAGAAGGTGGTTTAGACATGCGGGAATTATGTGTTGACATAGATAGAACTAGGCGTGTGTTAATTGCAGCTGATGCGTGGGGGCATAGTATGTCAGATGCTCTAGACAAGGCGGCTAGGATAAATGTTTCGAACAAGCCAGGGGTAGATGACGTGGAGGGGTGTGGGGGGCTAGAGGCTCCAGGAGATTTAGACACAAGGGATGTGTTGTATGCGGTGGCAAACACCAGAGATGTACTTAAAACTGTCGGGGGGTGGCTGGCTAGTGCACAAGAGAGTCTAGACATAGCATCGCAGATAGATGTATTGCACGTGTCGCAACGTGATGAAGGGGTTGGTGTGGGTTTTCAGGACCCCCTGGCTGCGGCAGGGGGTAGGATTGGTGACCCTATAGAGTCGAATATACAGGACGGTGGCAGTGGTGTGGGGGGTGGCGGTGGTGGTGATGTTGATGGCGATGGCGGTGGTGTTGATGTTGATGGCGATGGCTGTGGTGTTGATGTTGGTGGTGATGATGTTGATGGTGATGGCTGTGGTGACGGTGGTGGTGATGATGGTACACCTGCGCCTACTGTGACGGGGGAAGATAATGACTAGATGCATACTCGATTATTTCCCCACTTTAACGGTTTTGAGGTTAGACAGTCCATTGATCTGAAAAGTATATCCCTTGTAAATTTACAAGAGGTCCCTGATTTGATCAGGGAGAGGCTGTCGGGTGTCATAACAAACTGCTCACAAAGTACAGCCGTCGGTAGTGTCTTAAACGTTGTGCTGAGAGGACCTTCATTGGCCGCTGATGTACAGGCTGTGCTCGTATCAGGTGACGATTACAATGCGGATTTGTTTATGGACCATATTAGCCAAGTCATACAGAGTAACGACACAGGTCTGACGGATGATGTGTTAGAGCTGGTGGTCACAGGGGTCCATAACAAACGGGGTGGGGCGCGTTTGAAGTTAAAAAACATTCCCTATGATGAAATCATATACAAGAAGAAATTAAGTCTCTACACCCCGAGTAACACTCATGACAATTTGTGTTTCTCACTATGCATGACACATTTTCTGCAGGAGGGGGTAACCGTGGGCGACACAGCGTCCGAAGAGACTAATTTGGAGGCGGCTCACAAATTACACAGGGAGCTGGGGTTTGGCCCAGATCACTCTGTGGGTTTCTCGGATGTTTCCAAATTTGAGAGACATCTAGATGTTAAAATCCTGATATTTCATCATAATGATGCATTCAAGAAGCTGGAGATGTTCCAGACGCATACGGACCAACATCCTAAAACAATATGGTTGTACCTCCATGATAACCATTGCATAGAGAACAGGACGGCTTTCTTTGGTACGCGATATGTGTGAATATTGTTACAATGCCCATGAGGGCATTCTATTCCACAAATGCCCGGTCCGTTGCAATGTGTGTCTGACAGTGTGTGATAGACTAGCAGGTCGTACGATAAAGTGCAAGGACTGCAGTCGTATATGCCGCTCGCAGGTCTGCTACGACACACACAAGAAACATTCTGACATACATAACATGGTACCATGTGAAAAGCTCAAATACTGCAATCGTTGTTGTAGACAGTATATCATACCGCAGCATGTGTTGGATGAGAAGAAGAAGGGGAAGGGTAAGGGGGGTGACGATAATGGTCATGTATGCAGCTTGACAAAGTGTCATCACTTTGGGGAATCAAAACCCAGTGACGGAATGCATGATTGTTATATCCAGCCGCACGACCGCCCAAAGAAGCGCAAGCGCAAGGGCAGTCGCAAGGGTCAGGGTAACCGTTATACGACGGCCCCACCATCAGATGACGATGATGATGATGACGGTCCACCTGATAATTACATATATTATGATTTCGTTCATAATGGTCGTCACAAACCAAACTTTGTGGCCGCTAAGACGTCTGACGGCACGGAATGGCATGCTAGCGGTGTAGATTGTGTGGGAAAGTTTGTGAAACGCTACAGAACAGGGGAGTATAAGTTGTTTACATTCATTGCGCACAATGCATCGGGCTTTGACAACTATCTCGTCCTGGATTACATGACCCAGCAGGGTATTAAACCCTTTTTAGTCATGAAGGGAAGCAGAGTCGTTTTGATGTGCGATGAGGCCTACAAACAGAGATGGGTAGACTCATTTAGCTTTTTGCCCGTGCGACTGGCTAATTGATGAAGAGAAAGTTCTCTCACGGACACGTCGGACAGCGAAATATTTGATTTAATCTTAAGGCATGATCATGGGAAAAGTACTGGCAGCAAAGTTACCAAGAACACATTCAATGAAACAATAGGTGAACAACATTCTTATAGGGAACGTTTCCATTGTGGGTAGGGAGTGGGAGTGACCTTAGGCCAAGTAAATTTGTAATACAATGGGTGGGTATTGGACATGTCTACAGGTTTGGCTCTAAACGAGTTTACATCGACTGACAAAGGAGTCAGTCGATTGGCCTGGTCACAAAACCAGACTTACTAGCTCCAGTGGGAACCTGAATACGAATTAACTTAACCTCTCTCAGTTTAGGAGAGGAAGGAATTTGTTTTAAGTTACAGGGAGAATGTATACAGTTTCTTCTAATGTAATAATTATAAAAACAAGGTTAATATAATTTGTATGTGATTGTATATTTATAGTTATGATTGATATTTCCACGACACTAATGCACCGGATGCGTTGGATTTTGACGATATGGTGAAAGGTAATTTTCCTCATAAATTCAACACACGGGCCAACGAGTCTTATGTCGGTGCCTACCCTGAGATCTCATATTATGGTTATGATTCCATGACTAGCGATCAAAAGACAGATTTTGCGATATGGTACAGATCTGTACGACACAAAAAATGTTACCTTCAGAAACAGCTGCGCAATTACTGCGTCAACGATGTGAGGATCCTGTACACGGCGTGTGGGATCTACAGGGAGAATTTCATAGAGTGTGCCACTATAGACCCCTTTGCCTATGCCACTCTGGCTTCGGCGTGCATGGCCACCTTCAAAAAGTCGTTCTTGCAAAAAAACGTCCTGGCATTGACCTATGAGAGGGTCTATCAGAAAAAGCAAAAGTCGTTCTCATGTGCATCCATCCAGTGGCTTGAATATCTATCCCACTCCAATAACCTGGAGATTCGGCACGCTCTCAACCACGGGGAGGCTAAATATGGACCATTCTTCCTAGACGGATATGCTCCGTCTGTAAACACAGCCTATGAATTTGCAGGATGCTTTTATCATGGGCGTGAACAATGCTACAACGCGGGTCATCAGAACCCTGTCATCAAAAAGGCCTATGGCGAATTGTGGTTGCAGTTTCACCTCAAAGTCACGGCCCTCAAAAGAGATCATGGTTTAAGAGTCGTGGTCATGCGGGAGTGTGAGTGGCACAGACAGAAAAAGACCAATGCTGCAGTGCAGGCATTCATGGCTACTCTGAAGATACAACCTAGGATTGATCCTCGCGACTCTCTCTATGGGGGTCGCACCAATGCCATCAAAATGTACCACAAGGCCGAGCCCAGTGAGAAAATACGCTACTATGACTTTACCTCTCTCTACCCCACAGTACAGGCTCGCTGTCCTTATCCTGTAGGGCATCCCCAGATAATTTTTAGGAATTTTGGTCCTTTGGAGGAGTATTTCGGCATCGTCAAATGCACTGTGTTGCCCCCCAGAGGTCTTTACCATCCTGTGCTCCCTTACAGATGTCATGGGAAGCTGATGTTCCCCCTCTGTGGTACATGTGCCAATGAGCTCAATCAGACAGACGCATGTCATCACGGCAACGATGAAAGGGCTCTGACAGGTACATGGGTGACTTTTGAGTTACAAAAAGCGGTTGAAATGGGTTATGAGATAATCGAGATGCATGAGGTATGGCACTACAACAACCAGTCGACGACTCTGTTTAAAGGGTATGTCAAAACGTTTCTCAAGCGTAAACAGGAGGCTTCAGGATACCCCAGCACAGTGGATACTGAGGAGAAACAGCAGGTGTATGTGCAAAACTACCTGGCAAAGGAAGGCATACAGTTGGATCACGACAACATGTGCGTTAACAAAGCCATGCGTAATTGCAACAAGTTGATTCTAAACAGCCAGTGGGGTCGCTTTTCGCTACGCCCAGACCTACCCACTTGTGAGCTAATTTCTGAACCTGAAAGGTTCACTCAGCTCATGTTCAGCTATCACATTAGTCACTTTTGCTTTGTTTCTGATGATGTGGCCCTTGTATAATGGAAACACATAGATGCCCGTCTCGAAAGGGCTCGGGATGTCAACGTGATTGTGGGGGCTGTGACTACCGCCCATGCCAGGCTCATGGTCTACGATCTTCTAGACAAACTACAGGAGCGTGTCCTCTATTGTGACACAGACAGCATCATTTTTGTTTCTAAGGAGGGTGATTGGGTACCCCCTTTAGGCCCTTATCTGGGCGACTTGACCGACGAGATAAATGATGGTGATCTGTATGGTACCGAGCAGGAGGATTACATTAGCGAATATGTCTCAACAGGTCCTAAAAGCTATGCTTACCACACACGTCACCACAAGTCTGTAGTCAAAAGCAAAGGGGTGACTTTAAATGCAGCAAATGCTAAAGTGGTCACCCAGCAGACACTGAAATGTCTATTATATGATTTTGTCAACCATCGGCCTCAAACCCTCGACATCACCACCACGGTAGATACCATCCAGCGGGATAAGAATAAGCTTCTGCTTAAAGACGCTACTGTGGTTAAACGGCTTAAGGTGGTTTACAACAAACGCAGGGTCTTCCCCGACTACACCACGCTTCCTTACGGCTATTAACCATTTTGTTTATTGTTTTCAAATGATCCATGTTTTTCTTCTTCTTTTTACATATTGTTTTCAAATGATCCATGTTTTTCTTCTTTTTACATATTGTTTTCAAATGATCCATGTTTTTCTTCTTCTTTTTACATATTGTTTTCAAATGATCCATGTTTTTCTTCTTCTTTTTACATATTGTTTTTTTATCTTTTTATTTTATTCATTTTGTATTTTTGAGGTGGTATGCATATTGTGTTAAGAAAATCAAATCATACGGAAATTCACCACGCTTTCCGGTATGTTATTAACTATTTTGTTTTTTATTGTTTTCAAATGATCCATGCTCTCTTCTTTCATCTTTTTATTTTAATCATTTCTGTATTTTGGGGGTATTCATATTGTGATACAAGAAATTCAAATCACATGTTAAATGTATATGTATCATAATGTATCTGTATATACTTTTTATGCATCATGCATTAATGATGAATAACGAATATCGTATGTGTGGGGAAAAACGGTCTGTCTAGCTACTGGACCAGATAAAATGAGACGGAGAGGTAATAAAGTCTATCGGCACGAGGACCTTGGATTTATTAAGTAAAGTGGCAACGGTTATACAGAGTCATAAAGCGTGAGAAATCGAATATGTCTAAGTCCCTAATCAGCGCTGATGGTTCGTCCGGAGCTTCGCCTCCGTGGAAGGTCTGCTTCAGAAGAAGATGAGTCCCTGTGTGATGCAGTCTTATGCTGTATCCTCCTCTCGATGAGGTGTGTGCGTTTGAGGTGTGTGCGGTTCTGTGTGTTTTTGCTGCACCTTAGCTCCCAGGCCCTGGGTCTTCTCCTAACGGGGAGAGTTCCTCGTGTCTCCGGTGTGATAAATTAAAGCGGGGGAGTGTCCCCCGAAGTGTCTCGTGTGTGCTAATTTAATGCGGCTCTCAGGCCCCTGGTGTGGGCAGAGGTATCTCTTGGTTCCTCCTAACGGGGAAGAGCTCTCAAAATGTCTCCTGTGTGATAAATTAATGTGGCTCTCCCGTTCTGGAGATGATACTGGTGCATTGTCTGAGTGTCCACCATCTGCCTGCCTGGGAGATGGGGCCTTCAGCTCCGGCCTTGACCTGACTATATATTATCATGTTTGTGTTGTTGGGTTAGAGCAAGAGTTGACTATATTATAATGTGTCCATGTGATGTGCTCATCAGGCTAGGGTAGGAGTTAGCTATATTTATAATGTACATGTGATGTACTCAGCAGGTTATTTTTCCCAACATATCCCCCTCAAGTCGTCGCAAGACGACTTTTACTCATTAGGGGTACGAGGGATAGGACTCCAGCGCGGGACTACCATTATAACACCATTAGAAATAACAGAAAGAAGGCAAAATGATCATAAAAACAAACAACCATGAGCATGGGACTAAAACAACTCGCTGGACCGGGCGTATGGGGAACCACGTGGGAGAAACGCTACCCATGCTTCAGACATGGGTATGCCATACACACCCCACCTAGGGGGTGGCATCCACCCCGGCCTTACATCGCGAGCAGACAATACCAACAATACTGGCAGCAGATGAGACACAACAAAACCAACACCAAACCATAACAACAACAACAAAATGCAACAATAAAACTACCAGTAATCAATAACGATATAAACAAAAATGCAACAATCACACAAACACTACACAATAACAATCACAGGAAAGAAATGCAACCCTGAAACGTGTCCCTAAATAATAATAATAATATCAGAAAGATATGAGGTAAACAACGAATGGCAATCCCCCTCAACCCATCCCTAGATGACCACACACTAAGGATGTGAGGAGGAGTTAACTGGTCGTGTAACAATAAGCAATCACACGCATGGGGTATTCAGGGTAGGCCCGGGGCACGGGAACAACTGAAACCACGGAATAGTCCTGAGCGTCATCACGGGCAGGTGGTCGCAAGGCGCCACCTGAGCGTTAGACCCTTTTATTCAACTGCGCTCAGGACCTCATCTGATAAACGGGCAATCAAGGCCCCTGGAATCTCGCCCGTGTGTATCCCCGAGCTCCATCTAGTGGGACAGCGATATAAACAACAACATTTATGTTCCCGGCGTCGGTTGCGTAGACGCGGGCATAGATATGGGAGCGGCTAAAAACAGTGAAGCGTACAGAAGCGAATACAGCCAGGGGCGCCCTTAAGCCTTAAGGGAACGGGCCGCAGCCCCTGGTACCGGAACGCAGATCCCTGGTCCGGGCGACGTGGGTGCATCAGGTGGGAGGGGGGTGGTGCCGTTGGCGGGGACGGGAATGGGGCAGCCCACCATGTTCTCCAGCCGGATCAGGTCGGGCCCCTCTGGCGGTCCCGCGTCCAAACTCTCCGGTGTATACTCGATCCCCAGGTAAGCTTGGATGGCACCTGCTGCACCTGTAGCGCCCATCGCTCATTGGGCTCTCCATCCATCCTGTGAAGGGGTCATTAATGCCGGAGCTCTCTGCCAAATCTAATCTGAGGGACTGTAACCCTGCCAGCACCCTGGCCACCGACCCATCCGGTGCGAAATCTGATTGCATCATCCTTGGGTGGTTGGTCAGCTCCGGGCGTGTCTGCATCTGGCTCCTCCTCTGGCCCTGGAACTTCGTGTTTCTCTTGCTGGAATTACAAACTTATGTACAACAGTTAGATGTTCAAACATATTTTCCTTAATTCTATTTCTAATTACTCTAATGGAAGTCCCTTTTGGGACCCTTGAATGTTAGGTGAATGCATGGGTCGACCCTTAAGCATTTCATGCGGGGTTAGATGCGTCGTTCTGTTAGTTTTCATGCGATAACTCATTAGTGTCAGTCGTAGTGCATTAGTTCAATTTAGTGCTTGCACAAATGTTGTTAATTTTTTGTCTTGAGCGTCCCATTCACTCTTTCCACCATACCTTGTGGTTGAGGATTGGGGCGTAATCTAGTCTTTATTTGACATGCAAATGTTGAATCACATGTTTGAGTGTTCTCTGAATAAACGCTCCGTCTGAGCTTATTTCTGACGGAATTCCAAACCTAGTCATGACTTCTCTAGTCCGAAACTTGATTACTGTAGCCGCACTTGGGTTTTTTGATGGGACTGCTTCCACCCATCTGTTGAACACTGTGTTTCACACTCATTTAGCTGGATGTCAATCATTGTTTGCAAGTATGGTGAAGAAAAACCTTGTTTTCTAATTATTATTATTATTATTATTATTATTATATTATTTTTTTTATATATATATATATATATTATTTTTTTTTTTTAATTCTCCTCAATACCTCCCCCCTTGGGCAATGGTCAAAACCATGCACATTAAATGATAAGCAAATCTAAGAACGCCGTTGGTGCAACCAACGTCGAAACGTCTAACCTTAACCATCAGCAAACTAAAACCAATCTTTTGGGAAGGGAAATCGAAAACAGTATGTCCAAAACCAAAGCCCAATATGGGTGGGTTTACCATCAGCCGCCGGAGACCACGCTGTTCCAAAGTCATGCACTAAACCGAAAAACGTACATGCGTTAGTGGCCTTCTATACCACAAAGGTAAAATAAAATAAAACGCGACATGCCCCGTTCCAAGACCACCTCTGCTGCCAGAGCTGACATATCTGACTCCTGTTCCTCCTCCACCCTACACCCCACCCGGCACTTCCTATGATTGTTGCAGCTCGTGACTTCATGATCAAGTAAGCCAGTGTCCACAGCGACTCTGCCAAGTAATCGTGACTGTGCCTGCCTTAGGTCGTCCCGGGTGTCAAGGTGGGATCTTACCCGTCGTTGGCTAACCAGCCTTCCATACTGGCTCGCTGCAGGATGCCATACCTGGGATACAATCAATCCCCACCTATATGGTGGTATAGATCGCAAAGTGGAGGGATGGAGACAGTGTCAGGGTGTGGGTGTCTCCCTGTGTTTCCCTCCTGTGTTGATTACTGTTCCCTCCCCTAATGTGTCTCAGCTGTTCCTCGTTGTGTTTGTTATTTAAGCCCTCGTCTTTCCTTTGTTCCTTGTGCTGTCATTGTGGTTTATCGTGGTTTGCTGTGGTTAGTGTTGGTGGTTAGTCTTGCGTGTTCCGTGTTCCTTGTTCCCTCCCAAGTTCCGAGTTGTCCCGCCCTCTGCCTGGCCCTCCTCCTGAGGGGACCCGCCCTCTGCCTGGCCCTCCTCCTGAGGGGACCCGCCCTCTACCTGGCCTGCCTCCTGAGGGGACCCGCCCTCTACCTGGCCTGCCTCCTGAGGGGACCCGCCCTCTACCTGGCCTGCCTCCTGAGGGGACCCGCCCTCTACCTGGCCTGCCTCCTGAGGGGACCCGCCCTCTACCTGGCCTGCCTCCTGAGGGGACCCGCCCTCTACCTGGCCTGCCTCCTGAGGGGACCCGCCCTCTACCTGGCCTGCCTCCTGAGGGGACCCGCCCTCTGCCTGGCCCTCCTCCTGAGGGGACCCGCCCCCTACCTGGCCTGCCTCCTGAGGGGACCCGCCCTCTACCTGGCCTTCCTCTGGAGGGGACCCGCCCTTTACCTCGCCTTCGCCGGCCTCCTGAAGGGTTCCGCCTTCACCGCTGCCGGCCTTCTGAGGGGGTTCTGTGCCACTGCAGGTCTCCTGAGCGACTGAGCCCTCATCGTCCTTGCCGCCGGCCTCCTGAAGGGTTCCGCCGTCACTCTGCCTCTGCTTGCCCCTCAGGCCGTCCGCCTGAGGCTCCCTGCCATGCCCTGGGGCAGTTTTCTGGCCGCCCGCCTGACGTCCCTCGGCTCTGCCCCAGTCCATTTTTTTTTTTTTGATTCCCCCCTCCTGGCGCCCCTCCACCCACCCGTTTTGGGTTTGACTTTCTTTGTTTTTTTGCTTGTCGTGGGTCGCCTGGGAGTCGACCCTTAACGGGGGGGTACTGTCAGGGTGTGGGTGTCTCCCTGTGTTTCCCTCCTGTGTTGATTACTGTTCCCTCCCCTAATGTGTCTCAGCTGTTCCTCGTTGTGTTTGTTATTTAAGCCCTCGTCTTTCCTTTGTTCCTTGTGCTGTCATTGTGGTTTATCGTGGTTTGCTGTGGTTAGTGTTGGTGGTTAGTCTTGCGTGTTCCGTGTTCCTTGTTCCCTCCCAAGTTCCGAGTTGTCTCCCGAGTTCCCTGATTCTTGTGCCTCAGCGCTTAGGCTTGAATAAAGTGCAGTTTTCGAGAAACCGTCTGCGTTTGGGTCCTACCTGCCTGCCTGCACCCGCAGCTCCCTAACAGACAGAGTCTTCAGCCCCATCTGTTCTATGCAGCCAAGTGTGTGCGTATTGGATACACATCAGGGAAACTATAAAACAAAAGGTAATTTATCAGAGTTAAAATTATTGCAGCAGCAGTAGTGGCATTTGAAAGGTAAACCCACTACTTCCGAATCCAAATTGACAACATAGCATGTAGGACCCCTTCCCAGCAGATGTGGCTTCAATCCACCTGTCATCCTTGACCAAAGAGATACACCCCATATTTTAATAGGTGTAGTCCTACTTGTACAGTTTATCAAGATTACTTTATTTTATTTTATTTTATTATTATTCTCCTTCTTTATCATATCCATATTTATTCAATTATTCTTTCCTGTGTGAAAATAATATGAATCACTTAGTTAATAGCAACACCTTCTTTAGTCCAATTGCATTAGATTATCATCACTGTTGTCCTATTAAAGTATCAACGTTATTGTCCTTATAACCTCCTCATGAACTTTGATGTTCTTCATCCTGAATGGTAACTGTGTCAGGATGTTCATCATCCTGAATAAAAAACAAAACTAAAACTAAACTTAAAGAAAAACAAATTAGCCATAATGTGAATATCCGCTGCGTGTCTCCCTGTGACTCTCTCCCTCCTTCGGGAGAACACGCTCTCTCTCCCTCCTCAGTACGGGGTGCTGTTTGGTGCAAGACAACAGATAAGGGTGGAATGTGGCTTCTCTCTCTCTCTCTGTGTCTCTCTCCCACGTTGGGTGCGGCCATAACGCCTTGAAAGCGAGCGTGCTCTGGGGGCTGGGTGTGAGAGAAACCATGGGTAGTTCCTTTTCTCGGCCAGCAGAGGGGTTGTTCAGGTGAAACCTATGGACAGAGACTACAAGGAACTTCAAACATGGCAGACAGGGAACTACAAATTTATCAAAGCCTGAAAACTCAACAGAGCTCTACCTGCATTCCTTGGATATGTGGTATTTTATGGTGTATGGCCACCACACGCTTTCAGTTGAACACACTCTATATCCTTTCTCTGTACTGTGTGTTAGTGTGTGTCTCTGTACTGCCTGAATGGTGTAGCTCGACAAATGGGGGGGGGGAAATGTGTTCTCTCTCTCTCACCCTTCCTCACTCCCCTTAGGGTCAAGCAGCAGCTAGGACCGTTAACAGATAAGCCTGGAATGCAACATCCTCAACTCTCCATCATGGAACAAGGCCTAATAACTATCTCTCACACACAAAAAGATCCTTCTGTCCCTTCATTCACAAATAACTTTTCACTTTATTATATATATAATAATAATAATAATACATTTTATTTATAATGCACTTTATATTCAAGAATCTCAAAGTGCTTAGATATAAGCACTATATATCTGGATTAATTCCCGGATATATAACTTAATACTGCTCCCCCTTTCCAAATTTCTATATACACAAAACTACGAAGCTGACCACCGAAATTGGTACAGGCCTCGTCAGGCCGAACCAAAACACCCTCACAGGTTTTAACTTCCATACAATTCTAGGGAGGGGAACTACAACATGATGTGGAGTAGAGGACTTCAAATATGGTGGACGGGGACCTCAAATGGGAGGACTACACATATGGGAAAGGGGATTACACTCTGGGCCTGAAAACCATACAGAGTCCCTTCTCGTGGTCCTGAAACAACCGTTCATTGTTAGAAAAACACGCACTCTATCGCTACCTCCAACTGTCTAGAGGGAAAATGGTCCCTCTCGATCGTCCTCCGACTTTAGCTCTCCTTGTCTATCTCTCTCGCTCCTTCTCACACACACACCTAAACAGACCTTTCTCACTCTGTCTCCTCTAAACGCACACACAGAGACATATCAACAGACTTCTCTCATTCTGTCTCCCGCAGACGCACACAGAAACATATCAACAGACCTTTCGTTCTGTCTCTCACAGACGCACACAGAAACATAACAACGGACTTTTCATTCTGTCTCCCACAGATGCACACAGAAACATATCAACGGACCTCTCATTCTGTCTCTCGCAGATGCACACAGAAACATAACAACAGACTTTTCATTCTGTCTCTCGCAGATGCACACAGAAACATATCAACAGTCTTTTCATTCTGTCTCTCACAGCCTCTTACACACACAGAAACATCACCTCTTGCGTACACGCGCACACACGGAGTCGCTCACAGCCTTTCTCTCACTCTCACGCGCATACACACTGTCTCTCTGTCTCTCTGTCTCTCTCTTTGACCCATGCTCTCCTATTCTTCCACCCACGCCGACTCTCGTTCTCGACTCCGTACACACGCACTTGCTCTCTGGTCGTGAAGGTGGGGGTGAGAGGTCTCTGCTATCCCTAGTCTGCGTCAGTTCAGGTGTCTGTCCGTCAGTCCCCGCATATGCAATGAATGTATGGCCAAGAAATCGTTGTGCTTCTTCGGGCGCCTCAGATTCACTTATCAAGGGCGGCGAGCCTTAGGCCTCGAGGGTGTTCTTTCACCACGCAACGAGCCTAGTTTATCTTATTCTCTCTGTGTGTCACTCATGCCCTAGGCACCGTTTCCTCTGCAAAGGGACTCTAACCCTGATAAAGGACTCTAACCTTCTTACCACATAGAATTATTTAATACACAAACAAAGAAGGGGACTCTAACCCCCCTTAAGACATAGGTGGGGACTCTAATCCCACCCGAGGGACCCTAACCCCCTTAAGACATAGTTGGGGACTCTAACCCCCTTACCACATAGAATTATTTAATACCCAAACAAAGAAGGGGACTCTAACCCCCCTTAAGACATAGGTGGGGACTCTAATCCCACCCGAGGGACCCTAACCCCCTTAAGACATAGTTGGGGACTCTAACCCCCTTACCACCGAAATTATTTAATACCTAAACAAAGAAGGGGACTCTAACCCCCCCTTTAAGACATAGGTGTCTCCATTACACATCCATTACTTGGCCATCGGTAGTCTTGTATCACTATGCCCGATTCTTATAGGCCCTATGGTCTCGAGGGTATTCTTTCACCATGCAACGAGCCGATATTCGATGTGTCACGCGTTCAGGGTCAATTGGGTTCAGAATCGTTCAAAGCTGCTCAGAATCGTGCTTCTAGCCACACATTCCCTGTTCTGACTAGCGATACATGTTGTCCACAGCCCTCATCTGCCTCAAGGTTGAAACAAAATAATGCATACCCATCCCCAAATTCCTTATGATTAATGGCTATTTCTCTATCTTTGAGCTGACGACCTGTAGCCTGAATGAGCTGAAAATATTCTCGGGTATACAGACCGTTTCTAAAGTCAGGTTGAAAGGGTTTAGCCGGATAGGCGTGACCGTCGCAGTATAGGTATAAAAAATCAATGCCGAAATGCTGGAATCTGAAAGGATTCCTATCATAACTCCCTGTGAATGCTTCGTTATTCACAAAACCTATAATAACCATCTTGGGTATTTGTCCTAGAAATAGATTATCCTGTGTGCATATTCTGCTGCCGGCAGCTATGGATACATTCTTTAGACACACCCTATCAACGGGGTATTTAACGTTAGCTTGGTTTAACGCACGGGCATGTGCCAGCTTAACGCCTGGTGCTATCGATACCTTTTTAATGAAAACATTTGCAGACACTATAGAGACACAGTATTCCACAGCACCATCGGACATGAGACAGAAATAATTTTTTGCTCTAATGAATCTCATGCGGAGATCAACTCCGTTAATCAACAGTTTCTCCTGAAAAAACATATCGACGTGTGTAGGGGATATCAGCTCAACTATACGACTTCGACCCGTATATTCACTCCTAGTCGTTAAGCCTAGATTGAGGCCTCCAGGAAGAATCTCGTCCATATGACCGTGTGTGTCTTTCTGGAATAGACCACAGCCAAATTGGGTGTCTAATGTTCCGTTTCCATAGTTTAGTAAGCATTCTATTATGCCTCTGTACGGATAGGTGTTTGACGACTGGGTGATAAGCCTATCACCCAGAGTAATATCTACTTGGGAGAATAACGTGCATCCTGGATAGTTAATCAGTCCCACGGCGGCCGCCGGAGCCAAGTCTGTTCCATCAGGATTAGTAATCTTGGCCCGCAGGTGTAAATACGTATTGTTTAGATCTATATAGTCTTCGCTACTGGCCGATACAAAGAACTCTATGGGTCCACCATCTGTTAGCGCCGATAGCGGGGGTATTTCAATATATGTACTTTTTTCTATCGAAGTCTGCGTCATCGGCAGTGAGAAGAGGTCCAGTTCGCTCTTGATGCATTCATCGGACATGCTATGTAGCAACGCCATTGTTATTCAGCCCCTGTTATTCTAGTCTAAATGAATATATCGTTAGCAGCCCCTCTAAAACAACGGTTTGACACCTTCCTGATCCTTTTAGGTTTGGCTCTTTTTTTGGTAGATGCCAATCTTTTATTCTGTTTACGATGTCGTGCCGGTGCACGGGTACGCCCACAACCTATAGGAGGATACTTTGTTGCTATTCTGGCATATACCCTCATGCCTGACCCCTGCTGTTTGGGCGTAGATGCAGCATGGGCTATGTTGGTCATAACGTCGCCTATAATATGTCTAGCAGCAGTCTTCAGATGAGGCTTTGCTATGCTAACCCCTCGCCTAAATAACGGAATAGCCATTCTAAAGAGGCTGCGGAACATCCCTCCGATGCCAGCGCCATATTGTGTACTGCTACCCTCATATCCAGGCAACCCACTCCCTGCTTGGTTTAAATAATACTGAACATATTTGTTCTCGTCGTAAGGCGTTCTATACCCTCTCATCCCTATAGATAGAGCTATGAATTCTGCTGTTTTACAGGTCTAAAATGCAGCTTGAGTATCACTTTACCGTATGTGAATTTTATATGTGTATTCTGGTCAGACTTTAGATCGATTTCAATATCTCCAAGGGGGTCTCGGGAAACGTGTACGTAATGCGGCTTGTCGAACATGTGAATGCAGTGTCTCCTGCTAGTGTCGGTTATATTAATACTCCTTAGCAGGGGGACATAACTATCTCCTACCAACTGATGGTCGACAATGTCGCTATATATAAACATGTTGTAACAACCTCCGTGAATGTCGGTGGGGTGGGGGGCGTATGCAGCATTCGACTTATGGGCTGGTTGCTTGACCCCTGCATTGAAACCCAGCATAGCAGCCAGTTTTCCTCTTAAGACGATAGCTAGGTGATCGTCTCCTTCTACATATATGCGGTTTCTGATACCTTCATGATGTAGTATAATGCTACCGCTGGTAGCATATTTGGCCAAAGTCTTGTTGATTTGTAGTAATAACGAACCGATACTATCATAAAGCCCGCCAACTAATAGACATGATGTCATATGACCCGTTTTACCATTGGTAACGGTTATCGTAGCGTCCTCGGTAGGAAAGCTATGCCAGCTGCATGGGTACTGAGCTTCAATTAGGCCTACTTCATAGGGCTGCTTGGTGTGTATAGCTTTTGCTAATTTAGTTCTAAAATTCCATATCTTATTTTGCGGGTAGATCCCTACCGATGCATTACTCGCCAGAGTCACACAGAAACCCCCAGACACCTCCTTATCCATCGTACACTCTGGCTATACTGGGTTGTATGTCTCTTTACGCGTCGACTAGTGTCTTTTCAGGAACCCATGAATTGAATGCATCCGGCCATCCCAACCATTTGACATATAGTAGATCCTGCGACCCCGCCCTTTTTCTATCTATAATCTTTTCTATTTTATACACCTTGTTTTTAGACACTATAACTTTTTGTAGCTCTTTCTCATAAAATGTTCCCTGGACAGGGGCGCCTGCATAGTCTTGCAGCTTGTAGACTGGAGGACACCTTGCTATGCGCTGTGATATTACAAAATATTCATCTGTAAATGTCTGCTCATATCCTTTTCGAAATGTAGCTCTGACTTTTGAAATTCTAACCGTGTCACCAACATCGTATCTAAACACCACCATCGGCTCTTGAGTGGTTTTGTATAGTGTATTAAACACAGTTTTCTCATTATCTTTATCAACACTGACCGGGGTCATTTTTATCGATCTATGGTATTACGTAGTTCTTCAAGGAAAGTGATCGAATCCAAAGGAATAGCTTTAAAGAGACTTTATTTAGTATAAAGTATTTTCGGTATGGTAAACTGATACTCTGAAGCAAAGAGAGATTGAAGATGTATCTTAGCACGTGCGAGTGTCTCCTAGCTGATCAAAAACATTAACCCATGTATGTCTAATAGCTGCCAAGAAGATTCTGAAGACATGCTCGATCTGTAGGCTGTTATGGTCTGAACAGCGCGGTCCGGAAGTAGTGGGAGGAGCCGATGTGAGGTAACCCTCGGCTTTCTCGCCTGGTCTGTGGTGCTGCCTTCTGTGGCTAAAGTATTTATTGCAGCCTTCAGTAAGGTCTTGCTCCCCTTGTGGCTATGTATAGTATTTACGGCTTATATGTATGGTCCTACTCCCTAGTGGTTAAGTGAGGGAAATACAGCTTGTGTATTTGTGTAAATACGTAACAATCCCTCCTTGGTCATCTCAGATGACCATACAATAATATTTTAAATCATAAACACCATTTACCACACCGAAAACATAGTCAAAGTAGGATCAATCATCAACACCATCAACCGTGTGGGAACAACTCTATCGAATAGAGAAAAACCACTACGCGTCCCCATAATACTGAAACGGTATTCACATTGTGGGTCTCATTGGAAATACAGGTCATTGTTTAACAATACAACAATGAACATATATCTTGTTATCATACAATCATATGGTCAAACAGCACACAAACAAAACTATCCATAGAAATCCTGAGCTAATACTTTTGGTTATGTGCTACAAGGTCATACAATTTTCAACATGTGCAAAAGTAAAGTAAAAATTGGTGGTCATAATACAATTTTAAAATTTCAAAATGATTGATAGGCTAGCATGGATTTGGAGGGTTCAGGTGATCTTCGTGTATTGGTGCGCTGTTTCATGTGGGTGGTTTTGGGCGATGTTATTATCGTAGCCATTGTTTTTTCTGTCGCCGTCGGGCCTGTAATTCATGAACCCAAGACTCGTCCCTCCTTGTCAAGGGCTCAGCTCAGAGAGGTTACTCCTACATCATGGGAGCCTCCAAACAGGTTCTCCGTCGTCGTCGTGTCAGCAACAGGTGGCCTGTAAACAACTGTCTCAAAGAAGATCAACAGTACCATTATCAATGCAGCGATTCAGAAATAACGGGTTGCACTCGCAACCAAGCAACACTACACAATAACAAACATAGTCTGGTATGGTTGTTTTAAAATTTGTCATTCAAGTAAATCCGGGATATTGATTATCTTATATACAGGCGATATTACTAGAATAGTATAGGTGTTGACTATTCTACATATTACAGCTGGATAGGGTCGGGCCCCTCAGGTGATGTATCGTTCACTTTCATCGGATCATATCTGATCCCCATGTAAGCCTGAATGGCACTTGGCGCTTCTGTAGCGCTCACTGCTGTGGTGATCAGCAGATGCAGTAGCCCTCGTGCGCAGGGAATACAACGGCAGCCAGTGACAATTAACACGGTCTCTGCATTTATTCCCGCGACGGGCACTTACTGGATCATGCCTTCCCACCTCCCATTCTCCATCCATCCTGTGAAAGGGTCATTAATGCCGGAGTTCTCTGCCAATTCTAACCTGAGGGATTGTAATTATGCCAGCAACCCATCCGGAGCTGTGTTATTGGGGATAAAAGTACAACATTCAATTCAATTCAATTCAATTTTATTTGTATAGCCCTTAATCACCATTACAGTCTCAAAGGGCTTAACAGGCCAAATATTTGTGACACCCCCCTTTACCCATGCCCCCACACGGGCAAGAAAAAACTCCCTTGAATCAGCAAGGAAGAAATCTTGAGAAGAAACGCAGTGTAGGGGATCCCTTCTTCCAGGGATGGTCAGGAGTGCAATGGGTGCCACAATTGGCATACAGGTAAATACATGTACATCATATTTAAAAAGGTGATGGGGTTCTGGCCGGTTATCCATGAGGAGAGTCCAGGCATCCAGTCCAGCACCCGCAGCACGCTACAACTGACAGAATAGTGAATTAGAACGGAAAAGTACATAGTGGGAATGTATAATGTAATAAGAAAAGCACAAGCAAACAGAGTAGTCTTCACTACGCATCTGTTGTTTTCACACTCCAAATGCAAGATTGTAGAGGTGCGTTTTGAGCTTCCCTTTGAATAGCTCCACAGAGTCAGCTTCCCTGATCGCTGATGGCAGCCTATTCCATAAAAAGGGGGCTCGATAGGCAAACGCTCTCTGTCCAGCCGATTTCTTTTTAACCTTCGGCAATGAAAGAAGGCCGGCTCCCGAAGACCGGAGAGACAGAGAAGGACTATAAGGAATGATCAGGTCCTTCAGGTACAATGGAGATAGTCCATGCAAGGCTTTATAGGTTAGCAATAGCACCTTAAAGGGACACGTTTGTTGAGGGGGGGGGAGACACGTTTGTAGGGGGGGGGCACGCTCGACAACGAGAGTTGGTTTTTATTGAACGAGACTTCAACACGGAACAGCTGCGCGAAACGATGGTCACGTCACTCTCGGTGACGGTGTCGACAATAATGAACACACGAACAATGTTAATAGAACAAAACACAACCACATAACATCCCGAACCCATTAACCCCACTTAATCCTAACAACAAAACAAGTTAACAAAAGCCCCATTTGTCAACTGAGAACCCCAATTCCCAGAATCCCCCGCGGCTCCGGAACACTGCGTAGCTTATATTAATCTTTATTATCTGAATGGGAAATGCAATATTTTAGGACAGATACACCATTAAACGCGTTTCTAATGACATTTCTAGCGAGAAATGTACATTTTCCTTACATAATCTTCAGTCAGTGAATGTGTATGATCTTTATTAATCTTTATTATCTGAATGGGAAATGCAATATTTTAGGACCGATTCACCGTTAAACGTGTTTCTAATAACATTTCTAGCGAGAGATATACTTTTTAATTGCATAATCTTCAGTCAGTGATTGTGTCTGATCTTTAGTTTTATAGTTATTAGGAGTTGATCGGCTCGCTCGCATGTTTCAACGACGTCAGGTTGCTTTCGCTAAACTAGCAGCTCACGTGCTTCCTGCGTTTGTGTTATTAAACTGTTACTTTATGTAACTTTTAATGATATCATCTTGTTAGAAACACGTATATCTGAGAGGCAACCCAGTCGCCAAAATCATGCCTACGTTGACAGTGTACGTTTCGTGAACACTGGATTACGTCGCATTTCAACATAAAATAGCGTGTTATACACACACACACACACACACACGCACGCACATGCACAGACGCACACAAGCACACACAAGCACACACACGCACGCACAAACACACAGACACAGACACAGACACAGACACACACACACACACACACACACACACACACACACACACACACACACACACACACACACACACACACACACACACACACACGCAAGCACACGCACACGGTGCATTTCGCTGCTAAAACAACAACAAAAAAATATTCCCTCAAATATTATTAGTTTCAAAACGTTGGCCAAAATGGCCAATAATATCTTTTTTTTTTGGGATGCTTCTAGGACATTTTGGGTGGATTTTGAACGGTATGTGGGGGGCACGTTTTTTGCAGGACCTGGCAACCCTGCGCTGTTGCCCGAGATCTGGATCCACCCCGGCGTGGTGCCGTCTCCTTTTGACCTTTTGACCCCAGACTTCTGGGGGAATAGCTGAATAAATTCATTAGTCAATCAGAAGCATGTAAATATCTTTCCGGTGGCGTTAGAGGACGAACAAGGTGTCCTTCAACATCTACACTTCCAGGCGATTGCAACGGTGCCACACATGAGCATATTCAAACATGTTTAATGGTAGTAATTAGCTGTCGAAATTGGAGGCCTTAATCAATACTGAGCAGCTATTGATTTGCTTCCCGATCAAGATTTGTCACAAATGACATGTTATTTAGCATCTACACGTTGAGCTGAGTCCAATGACACCAAGAACGACACTCTAGCTAATGGTAACATGTATTTTACATGGTACACCTAGGTCTAGGACATGATCTCGGTGTAGCAAGAGGCCGAGCTTGATCTCATTGGACTCAGCTTAACGTGTAGATGCTAATTAACATGTAATTTGTCAAAAATCTCCATCGGGAAGCAAATCTATAGCTGGTCATTATTGATAAAGGCCTCCAAAATCGACAGCTAATTACTACCCCGAAACATATTCAAATATGATAATGTTTGGCACTGTTGCAATCGTCTCGAAACGTAGATGTCAAAGGACACCTTGTTTGCTCTGTTGCACCACCGGGAAGATATTTTCATACTTCTAATGGATTGATTCATATTTTAAGGTTCTCGGAGTGAGACTTTAAGTGGCTGCAGCAGAAGTGTTGAGACGAAAGATGATATCAAGAGATTTATAGAATATTCCCATTCACATTATGATTCTTCGTCGTAACACCCGACCAAACATCCTTTACATTCACAGAGCGAAGATTATGAAAGTCCAGGCTCAGCAAGTGCTCCATCTCGTTGCACCTGCACCCAGCGGCTCGCTTGCAAGATTTTGGCCTGAAGTTCTTCCCAGACCTATACCCTAACAGTCCAATATGCATATCTGAGAATCAGGCCTCTCTTCAATAATGACAAAATGTAATGAGAGAAATACAGATTCACTTTTTGTTATCTCATAAGCGGCGTGGTGCCGGCTCCTTTTGACCTTTTGACCCCAGACTTCAAAGACGTGGCCACAGGCCAGCGGTGTCTACACACATTAAGCCACAAATGTAGACCTCCATCCTGCAAAAAATGGGGCCTAGAAACTAACCTCTGTCTTATGTACATTGACTGTACTGTTGGAGGTCACGCCCCTTTTCCAGCCTTTTCGAGATAGCTAGGGATGCTAAAATGTTGACACACATTTCCCGGGGCCCCGAGAACGACATATGCAAGATTTGTAGTTCTAGCCCATAGAGAAAAAAAGTTTTCCCAAATGGACTGTCATTTGGACAAAGCCCCTTCAGAAGTGTTGCCTGCGAGACCTAATGGTTCAGAATGTGGTGGAAAAGAAGTTTTTGAGATAGGAAGGTCCTACCGCCCTGAAATTTGAATACCATATTCTAGGGCCTAACTGGGACCCCCGCACCGAAACTTGGCCCGGTCGGACCCCGAGGGCAGGAAGGGGGGGCCTGCCCTCGGGGTCTGACCGGGCCAAGTCTCGGGCAGGAAGGGCCCCCCCTTCCTGCCCTCGGGGTCCGACCGGGCCAAGTTTCAGGGCGGTAGGACCTTCCTATCTCAAAAACTGTTTTTCCACCACATTCTGAACCATTAGGTCTTGCAGGCTACACTTCTGAGGGGCTTTGTCCAAATGACACTCCATTTGGGAAAACTTTTTTTCTCTAAGGGCTAGAACTCCAAATCTCGGATATGTCGTACACGGGGCCCCGGGAAATGTGTGTAAACATTTTAGCATCCCTAGCTATCTCGAAAAGGTCGGCAAAGGGGCGTGACCTCCAACAGTACAGTAAATGTACATAAGACAGAGGTTAGTTTCTAGTCCCCATTTTTTGTGGGATGGAGGTGTACATTTGTGGCTAAAGGTGTGTAGACACAGCTGGCCTGTGGCCACGTTTTTTAAGTCGGGGGTCAAAAGGTCAAAAAGGAGCCGGCACCACACCGCTTATGAGATAACAAAAAGTTAATGTGTGTTTCTCTCATAACTTTTTGTCATTATTAAAGAGAGGCCTGATTCTCAGATATGCATGTTGGATGGCTAGGGTGTTGGTCTGGGAAGAACTTCAGGCCAAAATCTTGCAAGCGAGCCGCTGGGTGCAGGTGCAACGAGATGGAGCACTTGCTGAGCCTGGACTTTCATAATCTTCGCTCTGTGAATGTAGAGGATGTTTGGTCGGATGTTACGACGAAGAATCATAATGTGAATGGGAATATTCTATAAATCTCTTGATATCATCTTTCGTCTCAACTCTTCTGCTGCAGCCACTTAAAGTCTCACTCCGAGAACCTTAAAATATGAATCAATCCATTAGAAGTATGAAAATATCTTCCCGGTGGTGCAACAGAGCAAACAAGGTGTCCTTTGACATCTACGTTTCGAGACGATTGCAACAGTGCCACACATGATCATATTTGAATATGTTTCGGGGTAGTAATTAGCTGTCGATTTTGGAGGCCTTTATCAATAATGACCAGCTATAGATTTGCTTCCCGATGGAGATTTTTGACAAATTACATGTTAATTAGCATCTACACGTTAAGCTGAGTCCAATGAGATCAAGCGGCCTCTTGCTACACCGAGATCATGTCCTAGACCTAGGTGTACCATGTAAAATACATGTTACCATTAGCTAGAGTGTCGTTATTGGTGTCATTGGACTCAGCTCAACGTGTAGATGCTAAATAACATGTCATTTGTGACAAATCTTTATCGGGAAGCAAATCAATAGCTGCTCAGTATTGATTAAGGCCTCCAATTTCGACAGCTAATTACTACCATTAAACATGTTCGAATATGCTCATGTGTGGCACCGTTGCAATCGCCTGGAAGCGTAGATGTTGAAGGACACCTTGTTCGTCCTCTAACGCCACCGGAAAGATATTTACATGCTTCTGATTGACTAATGAATTGATTCAGCTATTCCCCCAGAAGTCTGGGGTCAAAAGGTCAAATGGAGACGGCACCACGCCGGGGTGGATCCAGATCTCGGGCAACAGCGCAGGGTTGCCAGGTCCTGCAAAAAACGTGCCCCCCACATACCGTTCAAAATCCACCCAAAATGTCCTAGAAGCATCCCAAAAAAAAATGATATTATTGGCCATTTTGGCCAACGTTTTGAAAGTAATAATATTTGAGGGAATATTTTTTTGTTGCGAAATGCACTGTGTGCGTGTGTGCGTGTGTGTGCGTGTGCGTGTGCGTGTGCGCGCGTGTGTCTGTGTCTGTGTCTGTGTGTCCGTGCGTGCGTGTGTGTGCTTGTGTGTGTGTGTCTGTGCATGTGCGTGCGTGTGTGTGTGTGTGTATAACACGCTATTTTATGTTGAAATGCGACGTAATCCAGTGTTCACGAAACGTACACTGTCAACGTAGGTATGATTTTGGCGACTGGGTTGGCTCTCAGATATACGTGTTTCTAACAAGATGATATCATTAAAAGTTACATAAAGTAACAGTTTAATAACACAAACGCAGGAAGCACGTGAGCTGCTAGTTTAGCGAAAGCAACCTGACGTCGTTGAAACATGCGAGCGAGCCGATCAACTCCTAATAACTATAAAACTAAAGATCAGACACAATCACTGACTGAAGATTATGCAATTAAAAAGTATATTTCTCGCTAGAAATGTTATTAGAAACACGTTTAACGGTGAATCGATCCTAAAATATTGCATTTCCCATTCAGATAATAAAGATTAATAAAGATCATACACATTCACTGACTGAAGATTATGTAAGGAAAATGTACATTTCTCGCTAGAAATGTCATTAGAAACGCGTTTAATGGTGTATCTGTCCTAAAATATTGCATTTCCCATTCAGATAATAAAGATTAATATAAGCTACGCAGTGTTCCGGAGCCGCGGGGGATTCTGGGAATTGGGGTTCTCAGTTGACAAATGGGGCTTTTGTTAACTTGTTTTGTTGTTAGGATTAAGTGGGGTTAATGGGTTCGGGATGTTATGTGGTTGTGTGTTGTTCTATTAACATTGTTCGTGTGTTCATTATTGTCGACACCGTCACCGAGAGTGACGTGACCATCGTTTCGCGCAGCTGTTCCGTGTTGAAGTCTCGTTCAATAAAAACCAACTCTCGTTGTCGAGCGTTCAATAAAAACCAACTCTCGTTGTCGAGCGTGCCCCCCCCCTACAAACGTGTCTCCCCCCCCCCTCAACAAACGTGTCCCCCCCCCCCCCCTTCAGCTAACGTGTCCGTCCCCCCCTACAATCGTGTGTCGTCGTCCCCCCTCAACAAACGTGTCTCCCCCCCCCCCCCTCCCCGGTCAACAACAGTCTCCCCCCCCCCCCTAAACAATCGTGTCCACAATTTGCCGCGAAAGCCGTGAAACCCAAACCCCGAAACCCGCCTCCACAGCGGCACACGTGGATACCGTAGGTATAACACGCTATTTTTTACGTTGAAATGCTACGTATCCAGTGTTCATGGAAACGTACACCACTGACGTTTTTTCTTGGCGACTGGGTTGGAATATTGTATGCGTTTCAAATATGTTTGTATTATAATTGATGTATTTAGTGCTTGTACGGATTTTAAATTTTAGTTTTGAGTGTCCCATTCCTTATTCTGAGCTGATTTCAACCTTCAACCTTGTTTTAATATTCACACTACATCCCTCCTTGCGCATTGCTTCAGCCATGCGCATTAAAATTAACCAATCCTAACAACGGTGTAGTGCAACCAAGTTGAAGTTCCCTTCCTTAATCATCTGTACATAAACCAATCCATTATGAAGATAAATGAAGACCAGTACATACAAAACCAAAGGTCGATAGTTGTGGGTCTATGCAGCCGTCTTGAGACCACGCTGTTGTTAAATGCAGTAAACCGTAAATGTTTCATGAGTCAGTATACCTGTGTGCCGTAACTTATCAGAGTAAAAAAAAATATCAGACTATGAGACGCTGACGTTGTAAAGCGTTACAGCAGTAGCAGTGGCATTTGAAAGGTAAACCCACTACTTCTGAATCTAAATTGAGCCTATATTGTCCCTGGCGAGCAGATGTATTGCTAATCCCTTTCCTATCTTATAAACCCAAAAAGATGAAAAAAGGGAAATTACAATGTTAAAATTTGTATGTTCAATATCACTTCTTTGTAACCGTATCTGGTTCCAACAGTTACCTTCATTATACTACCCGATTGTCCTACACTAACTATGTATATTGGATGACCTAATCTTCATTTATTCTACGTATTGTTCGCATTTGATGTTGTCCACACTTGATTCACTCCTATGTACATTGCATACCACATCAAACGTGTATACGCCTTATTCTCTGCCTTTTGCATACCACATCAAACGTGCATATGTCTTAGCAAAGTGAAGTAAAGTAAAACGCAGTTTTATCTTTACTTATTTATAGCTATACATGTCCCGGACACGTCCATTACTATTTACAAAACAGTTTTTTTAGCTACGCAGGTCCCAGACCCAACTATACCATTTCATGAACAGTATTTATTATTATAATTATCTAGTTTTTTGTTGGTCAACATCAAATCGATACAATAATTCAACCTTTTAATCCTGACCCACTTGAATTCTCCCCGAAGGAGCCCGTTATTGTGAATTCTCCCGGAGCCTCCCATTGAGCTCCACCGTCATCACTTCAGAACACTGCAGGAACGATTAGTCGATTAACGCGTGGCTCGGAGGCTCCCAAGGAGCGCCTCAATCCAACGTCTGACACCAAGTCTATGGGGGAATCTTGAGCCAGGGCAATTCTAAACTAGGTAGAATAAGAGTCATCCGAATTATGCACATCTGGGCATTAAATATAGGGTGATATTCTAAAACAAAACAAAAACTGAACCTAAAAGAAAAATTCAGAAGTTATTGGGTGAAGCAAATGTTATTGCAAGTTAATTATAATGAACCATTTTCTAATTATCTTAGTTTTATATGTGGTTTGCTTTCAATATCCCCTCGTGTATGTAACAGTCGAGTAACCTCCATTATTTTGGTGGCTCTGACACACACAAGAGGACATTCACACATGGTATATGAATCCACCATTTGTTTTCATTTTATATTTTTATTTTCATTTTATTTTTATCGCTATATACACATTCTTAAGAAAAGCACGAACGAAGAAGAATCATAACATGCATACAGACCTAAAAATAAACATATTATTCAACAATTTGAGATATTATTCAACAATTTGAGACCAGAGGCCTGTTTCAGGTAGCTGGTTTTGAGGCAACCCCGAGTTTGTTCGCTCTGAGTTAATGGAAACTCTGGGTTTTCTGTTTCAGGTAGCAGGTTCAGCGCAACCGAGAGTTAGTTGCTGCGGCAACATACGCCGTGGACCTAACCTGCTCGGGAGGTGGTTAGACCTACTCTGAGTTTGTTGTCTATAAGGCTGAAGGCAGCTCTCCGACAGAAGGAAGTGTTAGAAATGGCATGCCCTTTTCTACGAGAGCCTGTGGATGTAGAGGCTGCGATCCTCAGAAGGAATCTCCGTGAAGAACGATTATTAAGACCCCGGTTGGATATACTTTCTTTTCCTGATAATTTTCTTCACGACCGCTATCGTTTTTCAGCGCAATCTATCATTTATTTAGGCCACCTTCTCAGTCCCCATGTTAACTGTCAAACGCACCGGGGGGCATGCTTTAAGTTTAAGTTGGGTTTTTTTACACAATTAACGCATGTGCAGAATGATCCGCCCCGTGCATCCCACCCGCTCTGTACTACAGTCACTTTAACGTTGTGGCTTTCCCATGATCAGAGTAGCTGACTAACCACGGACCTATAACTGCTGCAAGTCAAGAAACTCATTTTAAGAATGCAAGGCAGAAAAGACCCTGGTACTGCTTTTAACCAGATGCTGTTCTTCTCTACATGCACATGCTCAGCATAATCGTCTGCATTGTTCACTGAAGTAAACCCCTTTGAGTAAACTGTTCAACAAAATAACTTGTCCCACCACAGCCCGTGTTCTAATAAAGACAATCTACTTTTTATGAGGATTTCTTTATTTCCTGAAAGCACAAAAAAAGTCATTCATATCGGGTATGTTTTTAGAGCAGGGAACAGTATCCCAGTTTGCACCTCACTCACCTTTAACTTATGTTCCAAAATTTGGATCTCCAAAGCATCCTTTTGCATATTTTGAATTGTTACAATTGCATGGAGGTTGGTGAGGGCATCTGGTTCAAGTAGGGCGATGACGCCATCAGTAACTGGAAGAAGATGATTAGACAGTGAAATTATTACTTGAGCACAGAATATTGCCCCATCTAATTTGCAACATGCTGGGTTGCGTGTACATATTTAATTATTTTGAATAACCAACCTCTTATAAAGGCACTTCTATCCTGGGGGGTGGGGGGGGATTAGAGGAGCTCCCCCCAGGGATGCCCTCAGCCACAGGACGCATACTCTGTTGTCTGAGGGCCATCTCCTCAGCCTCTGTGAGGGCTGCAGAGGTGGACCCCCTCCAGTCTTCCGGGCCTCTGCTTTTTTTCGATTTGCTAACATGGAGGAAAATGTTACCCTAATATTCAGAAAGCGCTATTTTTACCCTAATATTCAGTAAGCGCTATTTTTATATATATATATATATATATATATATATATATATATATATATATATAATGCATTTTGCCTAGGTGTAGCCTTCTAATATATCTAAATCCTATTAAATATTGGCAGTGTTGGGGGTGGCTGGGAAATGTACTACTTACATTTACTGCTTAAATATAGGCCCATCACATGTTGAATATAGCTGTTAAATTAGGTACAGCAGGCAAAACAGCACAATTGATTTGATTTCAATTCAACATTAGTTTACCTGTTTGAACTATATTTTTGTACTTCATCTTCATTTGCTGCCAAGTCCTCTTGGGGCAACTCGGGGTTGCGTAAATTGACACACACATACACGCAATTTACATATTGAATAAGTGGAAGATATTAAACTTTCCTCTTATTTTATTTTATTTTACTAATTTATTCAGCTATTTCAGGCCAAGCTCTCTCTGGGTAACTGCTCGGCATACGCGTTCATTAGAATTTCCAATTCCGTGGGAGAAAGTAAGTGGATCTACGCTTTTGGTCCAAGTTTGATCATGTTACCAGAGATCCATTGATGATGGCTCTTTATAGTCAACAGGCACGCCCTCAACCCAGAGTGAACATACTCAGAGTTGATTAACCCAACGCTGATCACCTGTTCTGAAACCGAAAACACAGAGTTTCTTTTCAACCCTGAACTCTGAGTCAACCAACTCAGAGCGCAGGATTAAACTCAGAGTATGTTAAACCAGCTACCTGAAACAGGCCTCAGGGTGACAAGACCACATGGGAAAATACAAACATACAAAACTTAAATTTGTACATTATCAAAATATCTTAATATTAAAAATCTGCATTTCAATATTAGGCATCATACTTCTGTTGTTACCGGAACCTTGTCAGTTGGGGACAGTCGGGGTTACGTACGGCTGTGCGTTTTGGTTGACCATTAAACTGGTTGTGATATATTGTAATAATCGAGTATCCACTGTCTTGGCGTGTAATGAAAAAACGTAACACGTATATTGTTAATCAAAATTAGGACGAATTATGGATTACATTTTATTCTACTTATGTAATTTAATTGTAAATACTGCCAATTATTACCCATAGATTACGTGAAGACTTTTTTTAAAAAATATTGTTATTTTCATAGTTTGTAATGAAATATATATTTTATTCTTTCTTATTTTGGTATTTTGGACCTCGTCAGGTCTGTTGAACTATGCATTTCTACCGCTTGTCCTCAGGATCCTCTATTGGGGGGGACTCTTCCGCTCTCCTACGAGGCAGGTTATCCCAGAATTCTCCTAATAAGAATCCCCAGGCCTGGATAATCTCCGGACTTCTGTGGACGAGTGGTATGCATGCTATGGACAACTTTAAAGGCTAACCGTTCATGACGTGGAGTTTAGATAATTAGATCACCGTGTAACTGTCGTACAGGGATCTGGTTTGATGTAAGACCCCTGGGTTGGTGTCCTTTTGTAGGACTTCTTTCGGTTCTGGAATCCGGCTTTCCTAATTGTTGAATACAAGATAATGCATGCATATTGGTGGTACGATATTATAACTATTGCAATCGCTCCAATGCAAGCAATAGTTGACCTTTGAACACCTCACGCAGTGTTATTCAGTTTATTCGTATGTAGTGGCTGATTATAGCAGAATTTAACCCATGTACCTTTAATATTCGCAAAAAACGTATTGTAATTGTGTCTACAGCAGTTAAGCTAACTCCCTCCTTGGGCACCGTTTAAAACCATGTGCACCATTTATTAATTAGACATATTATTCTAGCAGTTGAACCCCATGTCTATTTGAACCAGGCTGGTTCTCTACTTGTCTTGCTACACAAAACGCATGTTTAATAGACAGAAGGGCTTAGCAACCTGAAAAAAATAATTACTGTCAGTGTTTGGCATTCGTTCTTATACTGCCATTTCCTGGAGAGAGAGAGAATTAAGATCAATGCAGAGAAGTAAAAAGATGAGTGTTTGGCAACTATAATGCTTGTGTTGCCACCTCCTAAAGGGAAAAGAGAATTAAAATTTGAATGCACAGAAGTTAAATGATGATCGTGGGCAACTGATTGTTGTGTTGCCACTCCCTGATTAGAAAAGAAAATATTTGTAGTAATGTTAACGATTAAAATGATGAATGTCGGGCATCCATTACTGCTCGGGTTGCAAAGGCCTGACGAGAAAAGAGAACAAATTTAGTACAAATGCAAGACATTTATAGATCGTTTAAACTATTAATGTTGGTGAATCAAAAAACATTGATTTCAACCCACACAAATATTTGCGTGTTTTGCCGATATCAACTAGGGACTGGCTTCCTGTATTTCAGCACTCAGACACACAGACCCTCAAATATACAAACACATATACCAAATTTACATTTTGGTTCCAACATATTACCAGATGTTAGGGGTGGGAGGGGGCAAGGGGGAGAAAGAACAATGAGATAAGACTTCAATTTAACTGACAATAGGAATGTGTGGTGTGGTAGAGTGCGTTTGAAGGTACAGCCTAGGTGTGTTCCTCTTTAAGTTGCAGGGCTGTGTGATCCTATTGTTGCAAGGCAAATTTGGTCTCGTCTGGTGGGGGCAGACAATTAAGGGGATTCTTGAGCCTGATGAGGGGATGGTAGATCGGCTACTTGGAAAGCTGGGGGTCGTCTAGTTGGGACTTATAATAGTTATATTCTTGTGGTACATTTGGAGATGTTGAGATGTAATTGGGAATAATCTCGTGTTAACAAGTAGGGGCACTACCAAGAACTACAAATATGGCTGCGGTGCAAACTGCATGCGTATCAGCCGACTACAGAAACTTCTCAGAGTTCTATCTGTCCACTTAACCGCAATTTGTGTTCTCAATACACTCTGTTTCTTGCGCTGTGTGTACATTTATATGTACACAGATAGCCCTATGAGATCCTTGGATGATAAGGGGAACTACAAATAGAAGTTATCGTTGTTAAAAATAGCGACAGAGAGAGAGAGAGAGAGAGAGGTGTCGTGGGAGGGGTGGGGGTTGGTCTTTACGAGGAGGTTCAGGCGTGAGGAAGAGACGAGGAGGAGATCCATGAAGGGGGATCGGAGGGAGGGGAGAGGGGGGGTTGGATTCACTACCAAGAACTACAAATATGGAGGCTGGGCAAACTACATATGTATCAGCCGACTACAGAAACTTCTCTGAGTTCTACCTGTCCGGCTGAAAACTGTGGTACCTTATAGCATAAGGCTACCACTTAACCGCAATCTGTGTTCTCAATACACTCTGTCTCTGCGCTGTGTGTACATTTATATGTACACAGATAGCCCTATGAGATCCTTGGATGATAAGGGGAACTACAAATAAAAATAGCGACAGAGAGAGAGAGAGGTGTTGTGGGAAGGGTGGGGGTTCATTCTATTCTCTGGGGAAGGGGGGGGGGTCTTTATGAGGGGGGGTGGGAGACAGGGACTAAAGGATGGGGAAGGAATTTAAGGGGTGAGGGAGGGCCTACCTTTAGACAGGCAGGCAGACAGAGAGAAAGAGCGAGGAATTGGGAGTTACAAGATTGTACAACGTTAATTACTTTTCAATATTCCATATTGAAACTGTGGAACAACCTTCCTGGTTGCCCAAAAGTAATATGTCTGTACAAACAAAGTGGATTTACAGATTTATCACATGTATGCATAAATATTGTTCTCCCATAGATGTTGAATTCTATTAGTTACAAAATTATCGCCAAAATATTATGTGTCAGAAACTATTGCTTTACCGATGGTTTTCAACTTATTGCTATGGATTTATTGATTCGTAGAGGATGAGGTTGAGGGCACAGACAGACAGACAGACAGACAGACAGACAGACAGACAGACAGACAGACAGACAGACAGACAGACAGACAGACAGACAGACAGACAGACAGACAGACAGACAGACAGACAGACAGACAGACAGACAGACAGACAGACAGACAGACAGACAGACAGACAGACAGACAGACAGACAGACAGACAGACAGACAGACAGACAGACAGACAGACAGACAGACAGACAGACAGACAGACAGACAGACAGACAGACAGACAGACAGACAGACAGACAGACAGACAGACAGACAGACAGACAGACAGACAGACAGACAGACAGACAGACAGACAGACAGACAGACAGACAGACAGACAGACAGACAGACAGACAGACAGACAGACAGACAGACAGACAGACAGACAGACAGACAGACAGACAGACAGACAGACAGACAGACAGACAGACAGACAGACAGACAGACAGACAGACAGACAGACAGACAGACAGACAGACAGACAGACAGACAGACAGACAGACAGACAGACAGACAGACAGACAGACAGACAGACAGACAGACAGACAGACAGACAGACAGACAGACAGACAGACAGACAGACAGACAGACAGACAGACAGACAGACAGACAGACAGACAGACAGACAGACAGACAGACAGACAGACAGACAGACAGACAGACAGACAGACAGACAGACAGACAGACAGACAGACAGACAGACAGACAGACAGACAGACAGACAGACAGACAGACAGACAGACAGACAGACAGACAGACAGACAGACAGACAGACAGACAGACAGACAGACAGACAGACAGACAGACAGACAGACAGACAGACAGACAGACAGACAGACAGACAGACAGACAGACAGACAGACAGACAGACAGACAGACAGACAGACAGACAGACAGACAGACAGACAGACAGACAGACAGACAGACAGACAGACAGACAGACAGACAGACAGACAGACAGACAGACAGACAGACAGACAGACAGACAGACAGACAGACAGACAGACAGACAGACAGACAGACAGACAGACAGACAGACAGACAGACAGACAGACAGACAGACAGACAGACAGACAGACAGACAGACAGACAGACAGACAGACAGACAGACAGACAGACAGACAGACAGACAGACAGACAGACAGACAGACAGACAGACAGACAGACAGACAGACAGACAGACAGACAGACAGACAGACAGACAGACAGACAGACAGACAGACAGACAGACAGACAGACAGACAGACAGACAGACAGACAGACAGACAGACAGACAGACAGACAGACAGACAGACAGACAGACAGACAGACAGACAGACAGACAGACAGACAGACAGACAGACAGACAGACAGACAGACAGACAGACAGACAGACAGACAGACAGACAGACAGACAGACAGACAGACAGACAGACAGACAGACAGACAGACAGACAGACAGACAGACAGACAGACAGACAGACAGACAGACAGACAGACAGACAGACAGACAGACAGACAGACAGACAGACAGACAGACAGACAGACAGACAGACAGACAGACAGACAGACAGACAGACAGACAGACAGACAGACAGACAGACAGACAGACAGACAGACAGACAGACAGACAGACAGACAGACAGACAGACAGACAGACAGACAGACAGACAGACAGACAGACAGACAGACAGACAGACAGACAGACAGACAGACAGACAGACAGACAGACAGACAGACAGACAGACAGACAGACAGACAGACAGACAGACAGACAGACAGACAGACAGACAGACAGACAGACAGACAGACAGACAGAACACACCGGGGGTCCCTTTGTGCAGGCTACCATTGCCTTACCACAACACCCAGGTCAAAAATGACACTTGTTGCCTTCAATAAGTGTGTGCTTGGAGAGAGATAGAGAGAACATATCTCTAGAGAGAGAGAGAGATAGAGAGAGCGAGATCTGTTTTACCCAGGTCAGAGATCATGCAGTCTTAACAAAAGACTTACTAGTGCAGTCCCTACCTATTTGCAGAAGGAAGAGAGTGAGAGTGAGAGTGAGAGTGAGAGAGGGCGAGAGGGCGAGGGAGAGAGCGAGAGAGATCTGCTTTTGCCCAGGTCAGAGGTCATGCAGTCTTAACAAAAGACTGACCATTCATCCCCTACCGACTTGCAGGAGAGAGAGAGAGAGAGAGAGAGTGAGTGAGTATCAAAGTGAGTGAGTGAGTGAGTGAGTGAGTGAGTGAGTGAGTGAGTGAGTGAGTGAGTGAGTGAGTGAGTGAGTGAGTGAGTGAGTGAGTGAGTGAGTGAGTGAGTGAGTATAAAAGTGAGTGAGTGAGTGAGTGAGTGAGTGAGTGAGTGAGTGAGTGAGTGAGTGAGTATCAAAGTGAGTGAGTGAGTGAGTGGGTGTCAAAGTGAGTGAGTGAGAGAGAGAGAGGGAGAGAGAGAGAGGGAGGGAGAGAGAGAGAGAGGGAGGGAGAGAGAGGGACAGGGGGAGGGAGAGAGAGGGGGAGGGAGAGAGAGGGAGAGGGGGAGGGAGAGAGAGGGAGAGAGAGAGGGGGATATAGAGAGAGAGGGAGAGAGGATGTAACACCTTAGCTGAGCCCCCTGTTGCTCACGAGCAATGGCGTTTGTTTCAAAAAAGGGCTCTCACTATATAGACTGTGGAGGTATGAACAAAGGAAACGCACGTTTCCAAGACGCGCCGTCCCTTTAAATCGTACACCACGTGGTACATCCAATAACGCTGTAGAAACAAACTAGTTATGTTTGACCCAGATAGCACTGGCCAAACGCACTGTATTGGATCTCTATATGAAATATGAGATTCCTGCAAGTTTGTCCCCACGGCGGGTTAGCGAGGCACTCAAAACAGATGGGTTAAAACTGCGTAAGTTTGCCTCTACGGCTGCGTTATATACTATACGAAATTGCACTTTCGATTTTCAATGAACCGGGCCTGGAGGAATCAAACCCATTCAAACTCCACAGCAAACAAAGCCAAGCCACCGGTTTTATGCAAGTAAGCTAGATTAACGTTAATATTTGACGTTTTTCACCCCACCGTAATGGCTCAAACGTTTTGTGGTCGGTTATAAATAATATCTTTTGTACTGGCTTAACATCCGTACATTCTTCACACAACACAAAAACCACAGGTATTATTTCTCCCACGCGGTACAAACATTAGATCTAGACGGGATCGGATACTGTCTATCTAAAAACCCATATCAAATACACTCCTAGCCCTGTGCTTCGTGAGATAGTTATTTAATTTCCATTTGTTAGCGTATCCGAGGCCGTTTATCTAACCGGCTGTATGAATTTCAAACCAGACCGAGACCACACGTCCCCGCAGCCTGACGGAGGCAGTACAAGCTATTCACCTAATGTTACTATTCTAACTATACAGAGTTCAGTCATTGACAACAGGTTCTGTTTACCTTTCTTGTGGGGCCTGTAAGTAGCTTGCACTGCTTCCCGACGACCTCGCGGTCGCTAGTCTCGGTCCGGAACTTCCCAAGAACGTCGAGGGGTCACCAATTATTACGTAGTTCTTCAAGGAAAGTG